>NW_024540588.1:0-32648 GCF_016647625.1 Suillus subalutaceus | reverse complement strand
GCCGAACTGTAGCGCCAGCAGGGCCAAGCGAGCTGATGCCGTCTAGCACCATACTTTCCCACGGAAAACTGAGAATTTTCTGACTCACAGCTGCCTGCTTGGTTTGTTTTCTCGCAGGCGCACCAGTCAACCAAGGTACTAAGCCTCCCTGTCTCAAAAACTTCGTAGTCTCAATATTTACCGTCCTAGGGTGGCGTACCACGTGCGGTTCATTCGGGCGCATCATCTCCGTTTTTGTGGGTGAGGTTGTTATTCTGCGGCTGGAGGTCCACGCGCTTGGCACCAATGACCCTAGGAAAATGGTTGATTGGCGATGCTGCTTGCTTCGTGCGTGTAGTCTTGGATGTAGCTCGCTCTGCAATCTCACAGTATGATCACCTGTCCCTACCCGTTTCAGCGACTGACACGTCGTATGGCTAAACTATGCTCTCACCAAGCCCTTCTAGATAATCTACTCCAAGCCCATCCTATCTGGTCTTGTTAATATTTAACATCATCAGCATGGGAAACCCCAAACTACACGACCTTATCTTCGCATTTTGCCAATCAGCGCCGCGTTTTAGACATTAGATTGGGTATGGTGGGCCAAATGCACCATAATTACATCACGCGCACACACACGCAGAAAAGAAATCGGAACACAGACACTTCGACGTTTCGATACTAACGATGTATAAAAATTTTGACGTACAGTCAAGGTAAAATAGGATAAAACAATCTAAGGCTTACTGCAGTCCAATTACATGATTGTAGGGTAGATTCAGGTGAGAGTGTCGGAAAAAACAACGAAAATAATGAATGTCCTCATTTCCTATCCCAGGGGTTGTGCTTTGGTTTGACGAGCATGTCGAATCCCGAACGGGATGACGAGAACCGTGGAGTGTTGTTGCGCACTGCATGAAGATTCTGTGGAAGGCCGGAACCAGTTTCACGAGTCGAGGAAGAAACAGCCGCCGTCAAGGAAGTAACTGCTAACACGGATGCGGAGGGCAATATATCTTCACTGGGGACGGAAGCACCGAAGTCGATAGTATTGTATGGTTCATAATTATATTCGTCCTGTATGGCTGGTGCACTTGATTCTTCTGGTAATCCAAGTTGTGTGTCGAAGTTGGGTTCATCTTCAGCTGGTTGGACATCGTCCAGCCCCCAAGGTCTCCAATGATTCCAACCGCCACATGACACTATCGATTTGGGTGTGTATAGCCGTACTGGAACTGGTCCCTTCGTTTGTCATTTGAATTCACGTTTGAAGACCTTGGTGCCGAGAACTAACACAGCTGATGCCTTGAACTCAGGTCGTACCTCACTCTCCGTGGCAACTTTAAAATATGTAGTGAGAATTGGATATAATAATAAAATGATGAAGTCATGACATACCTTACTGGCGCTTCCTCTGTGGCCGCTTCGTCCGTTCGTGATCTTCAACCACGACAACTTCGGAATCATCTGAGTCAGAATCGAGGGAAGTGGCGAACAGCTTGGTACTGGCAGACCGAGTTCGTTTTTTGAGATTAAAATCTGAGCATAAGAAAAATTGTAAGTGCTTAAGCTTCGGAGAAGTTGCTAAGGTGCGAAACCTTTTCCCTTTGGGAGTGGTGCCTCAGGCCACTCTCATCCATATCATCACTTCCGACCGTGACTTGCCTTGCCGTCCTCCAAGCATTCAACTTCGCTCATGGAATCATCAAAGGAATCTGGGTCCACGTCGAGGACTGTGCCTAGATGGTATGCACATATATCGCGTGCCAATGAGTTTTCCGTCAAACTGTCCAGACTTACCAAATAGATGAACTGATCAGTCCACTTCCGACCAGCAGGATGGCGAGTTTTCAACACCCTCATTTCCTGTGAGTCCTTCCTGACTGCTCTTAACCATATCCTTGCCACTTTTGACAATCAAGTACCAGTAGTTGAGTCTGAGTTCTTGTTAGCAATATGGCGGTTCTCGAGGAAATCAAAGAGGCGGGGAAATAGGGTATGTAAATATTCGTCAATGTCACTTTTTGTCATGTTCGGTGCAATCTGCAGATCTTCGTCATCGGGTCCCTTGGATACAGCAAGCTTGAGCTTTCGCAGCCTTCGGTCTTGGCTGTGTCAGGTGCGAGCTTCCGTTTCATGCAGCCCTTTCTATTCTCATAAAATAATCGTTGATGTCAATGCGAGTCTTGGGGGGGCACAATGAATTTAGGTACTCACAAGTCACCATGACAATTGATCCAATACCTGCCTTTCGAAGGTTTGCTGCGGTTTTTCTTCTATACATAAAATTCGATCAACGAGTTGTAGCATTGACATCCTAGGGGATATAATTACCCTGGCATCCTTACTACTGCTGACCTTTGTCATGTGGCTCGTCGAGGCAGACAAGGCTAAGTCTTGCTTTCGAAATCTGTATTATCAGGCTTCACGCCTGCAGATTGCACATCAGCGAGGGGCTTGGTGAAAAATGAACCTCTGCTTCGGAGAAGGGAATGGGTTTGAGTTGTCTGGTCATGAAGGTTTGACTGCAGGTCACTGGCAATCTCGTCTCGTGAGGTGGTTTTGAGTTTGCACATCGGAATCTTCTCCATCAATGCGAGACAGTGGTGGGGCCACCAGTACCATAGTATCGGGTAAGTATATCAGGGTGTACATGCAATGGATCGGTATATAAACTCCGTTCTCAATATCAGAGAGCAAACGAATATCCTAGTGAGAGTAAGCAGAAAAACTTGATGCGAGAACTCCTCTACTTACCAGTGAAGATTGGTGCTGTGTTGTTGGACCAGAGATTGGATGATGGTTTCATTCCTCCACAAAGATCTCGCAATCTATGTTCACGAGATCAAGAAAAAGAAAAGGTAGGAGCCATAAGTGGTGGGGATTCTTGCGATTTAGCCCATGAAGGCGTTCAAGGCGTGTGAAGAATGCCTTCCATCGTCGGGCGAACTGACAGCAAACCTCTACCCAAAGGTGTTCAATTCTGGTGTTAAAGATACAATGTATACTCGACGTTCCATATGGACAGGGCGGTCTCCCGTCATATCTGAGGTGCGTACCGTACCATCGCACGCCGTTACAATACTAACCCGTCCACGCCTAGTACTCTCGACAGTGGCATTACCAACGGATGGAATCAAACCACAGTCGATTGCCCCATCGGTGACAAAGTCCATCCGGACAACTTCATCGTACATTCGTGGTCTTTGCTCCACGGGCCCGCGTATTGGACAAATCCCCACCACGACTCTGATGGCAGCGTGACCTTTGTTCAAATTGAAACCGGCGAGAAAAAATGGGGCCTATTCAAACCAATCCACGAGGACACGATTACTCGGACCAACCTCTCCAACATAGCCTTAACATTGACCGATCTCTACCGAAACCGAGAGAATATCCAGGAAAATTGGCACGGAGAAATTGTCACTCTCTTGCCGGGTGACATGCTGTGAGTGCATCGTGATATTATATTTATATCGATTTGGACTTATATTTGGGAGTATACAACCGGCAGGACAGTTTCACGCGGTTTACACACCTGTGGCTTCGTTTGCTACCGGGGGGCATTTCTACAACTACGAATGCATGCATTTAACGGAACTCTCTCGTTACATAGACCATAAACAAGGCAAAATCCTCACTAACCAAGTACACGCACACTCCCTCGAAACGTTCCAGCGAATGGTCATCAACTTACCACGCATATCGCGTCGCGTTAGTAAGTCTATTCCTTACCCGCATGAAGTCGCAGGCTTGTAATGCCATCTCCAGAGTTATACAACAGGCCCCTCATCGCCCTGTGCACTATGGTCTTGGAATGCGATAAATATGTGGCTGCCGGCACCGAAAAACCAAAAGTACGATCGAGCACCACTCAACCAGCGCACGATATTGCAAACGCCATCATCAAACATTTCTGGAAGGACTTGAAGACGGCAACCAAGACATATCGCAAGAAGCAGACGGACGGGAGCAACAACCAAATGCATCCAGGGGAACCCATCAGTAGAGAAGAACTATTGACCTGCCTAAAGCGCTTTACGACATTGTAATGTTGTCTGATTCATTTACGTACCTCCAATCTCAGAGACTTCATATACCCACACTCCTACAATACTGTAACATCGATTTGACTTCTGTCGCTTAGAGGACTCTATGGACGTTCGGACTTTGGCGCATCCAGCGATCTCCTGGACTCGTGCTTGTTTAAGTAGTGCTCTCCATTCATACGTAACATTAGCATAGATATAGATATGGCCACTGAGTTAAACCTCAATGTTGCATTTCGCAATGCCTGCCTAAGTACAAATATCGACTTGTTAAACGAGTCAGACATGACTCATATGTCGGGTTAGTTCCGAGGGCAGCACGAAATTACATTGCCTAGATATGGTATCAGATGGGCATCATTCTCCACTTAAATTGGTGGGATTCACACATTTCCCAAACGCTGCGTATATCATATTTATCGCCACTATTTGGAAACATCCTCAGGCTGTAAGGCGTTGTACCTAGATGGGTACACGGGAGTATTTACTATATATGGTCATGGAAAGAGCAACTCCGATGCTCAACACTCGCATGTAATGGATGCTACACTCATTAGCCACCCTTTTAAGACCTTTTCCTCGTAATTCGAGGAATATGTCTCCCGGCCAAATATGCACATCGAATACTGTCTCGAAGCTCTGGTATCCATGAAAGGATTTTTGCCAGACAAGTCGCTGCCTGCCGTTGCCCTCGCTGCCAAGTTGATGGCAGAAAAGTTCGGCTCCGTGTAGACTTCTTTTTTCTCAATGCTGCTCGTAATTCTGTCGTCATCGTGTATTAAGAGACTGTAACGATGAAACAGAAAATGCAATGTTAGAGGACTCAGATACTTTACTTCGAATTTTTAACATATACCCTCGGAAGTTGCCAAAGTCTTGGAAGTCTCCAAAGTAACTAGAACGACACGTTTCAATCATACCAATTTCCCACGGCCTAGTGCTCTTCCATCCATGCTCTTCTATTCAAAACACTCTGATGTTCGTCAGGCACGACCCTTTGCTTCGTAATTCGAAGCAGATGCTTGTGGCCAACGTCTCTGCAGTCTCTAAGCTTAATGTCTAAAGTCTCAGAAGTCGCTAAAGCTGCCAAAGTCACCAGTCCGGTCTCCCAAGGTGCCACAGTGGACTCGAACCTCCCACGCCAGTGCCCTTCTATCCCAAACGCTCCAACCTCCCTCAAGTACAAACATCTGCTTCGTAATTCGAAGCAGACGTTGTGGCCAAAGTTTTTGCAGTCTCTAATCCCAATATCTACAACTACACATCTTTGCTCCGTAATTCGAAGCGGATGTTGCCAACGTCTTCGAAGTCGCCAAAGTAAACAGCTACCGGCGTTTGACTTGGACCTCCCACGGCACTGCTCTTCTATCCTAAACACTCCGACGTTCGTCAAGTACCACCCTTTGCTCCGTAATTCGAAGCAGATGCATGTGGCCAACGTCTCCGTAGTCACTAAGCTTAATATGTAAAGCCTCAGAAGTCGCTAAAGCTGTTAAATTCGCCAGTCCAGCCTCCCAAGGTGCCACATCTGACTTCAACCTCTCACGCCAGGGCCCTTATATCCAAAATACTCGGACGCTCGTACAAACCTCTGCTTCGTAATTCGAAGCAGATGTCGCCAAAGTCTTGGAAGTCTCCCAAGGTTCCACATCTGACTTGAACCTCTCACGCCAGCGCCCTTATATCCAAAATACTCGGACATTCGTACAAACCTCTGCTTCGTAATTCGAAGCAGATGTCGCCAAAGTCTTGGAAGTCTCCCAAGGTTCCACATCTGACTTGAACCTCTCACGCCAGCGCCCTTATATCCAAAATACTCGGACATTCGTACAAAACCTCTGCTTCGTAATTCGAAGCAGATGTCGCCAAAGTCTTGGAGGTCTCCGAAGCTGCTACGTTTCACTCGAACTCCTTGGTACGCCGGTGCCCTTACATCCAAAACATCCCGACGCTCGTACAAACCTCTACTTTCGTAATTCGAAAGCAGATGTCGCCAAAGTCTTGGAGGTCTCCGAAGCTGCTATGTTTGACTTGAACCTCTCACGCCAGCGCCCTTATATCCAAAATACTCGGACATTCGTACAAACCTCTGCTTCGTAATTCGAAGCAGATGTCGCCAAAGTCTTGGAAGTCTCCGAAGCTGCTACGTTTCACTCGAACTCCTTGGTACGCCGGTGCCCTTACATCCAAAACATCCCGACGCTCGTACAAACCTCTACTTCGTAATTCGAAGCAGATGTCGCCAAAGTCTTGGAGGTCTCCGAAGCTGCTATGTTTGACTTGAACCTCTCACGCCAGCGCCCTTATATCCAAAATACTCGGACATTCGTACAAACCTCTGCTTCGTAATTCGAAGCAGATGTCGCCAAAGTCTTGGAAGCCTCCGAAGCTGCTACGTTTGACTTGAACCTCTCACGCCAGTGCCCTTATATCCAATGTACTCGGATGTTCGTACAAACCTTTGCTTCGTAATTCGAAGCAGACGCCGTCGCAAACGGCTCCATAGCCTCTAACCCTAATGTCTAAAGTCTCGGAAGTCGCTAAAGTCGCCAGCCTCCAAGCTGCCACGTTTGACTTGGACGCGTCAAACTGAGCCTTCCCTCGTCGGACCCCCCGTCATGTCCTCTACAACACCTCCATAGCGGTCCTCAACCAGATCCCTTCATCGTACGAACGCCGTTTTCCCTTGTCAACCGCATGCTCACATTTACCGCAGGCAAAACGTCAGATCGCCCCTTCCTCTCAATCCTCCTAGTTTACTAGTCGTTGCAGGTTCATGTCGTACGTGTTTTTTTTTGTAATCCGGCATCGCTTGCATTCACTTAGAGGTCAACGTACTAAAGACTTTTTCAGCGGTGTACGACTCTACACGTATTCGCTGATTGCAGAGGTTATCCTAGAAGTAGATCATGCTCAACCATTTGCACAAACGCTATGGAGAAACTGACGCGTTCGACTGCTTCATTCGTTTCAGACCGCACTCGCTCAAATTTTTCTGGTACGAGACTTCCTCACATTCGCATTCATTATCTTGCAGCAGTTTGCCCTACATATACTACATATACTACATATACCACAGGTATACCCATTTCCCGGTTTCACCGTGTGACTCGTCTATGCAGCCCTACAATCGATCAAGCTACAGATAACACCATTGTCGTGACCATGGACGGCCGCAGAAACTCACCGTCCCCATATCGCCTCACCCCCAAGTTCGCCTACTGTAATGCAGCAGTCCCATCCCCCTTGCCCCGCTTCCATGAACCCAATCAGTGGAAACCATGCTGGTACTCCTACGTCAGGTAGCGTGCTCTCTCTGGTTTCCTGCGACCTCGCTATTTTTGATCCTGATCATCTGCTGATGTTCCGGTGTCAATTGGAACAAAGGCGGGCTAGCACGAGACCGAACGAGTGTAGGTTGGAATGGACAGCAACAGCGCATCCAGCAGTCGTGTTCTATTGTAGCCGTGTACATGTAATTCACATTTCCAATATCATTGTAACAGATCCGGTACAACCTAGAGTAACGCGAAAATATTGTATGCACACACATTTGCACATGTCCTAGTATCATTTTCTGGAGAGTTGATCTTGCTCAGCTCTGACAACTTTCACGGAACGCCATCCATTCTCAGCACAGTTGGTTCTCAGCGTGCCTCAATCTCAAAACATTAAATTTGACCACAGTTGAAGGATTCGCGACTCCACATAATCATTATCTATAGCACGTTGAACTACAGACCACCGAAATGGAATTTCCACGTTTGTGTGTGGAATTGTGGATCAACAATATTGCCATTTGTGGCACCTCAACATTGCTCACACTCCGCCTGCCTTGATTACTCAAATCCTTGACTTAAACTCCTCGTCACTTGTTCATCAACTACATTCAATCTCACCGTAACTTCTCGTTGGAAATTCCAGCGAGTCGTTTCTCGGTGGTTTATATCTCTACGAACACGCGCTCAACAAGCACTCCGACTCTAAATACCTGCCCATCTGCGTTTCAACACATCACCAGTGCGCATCCAGCATTTCGTTGATATCCCCAACCACCTAAACTCGAGTCTTCTCTCCGTGGTTCAGTCCCTCAACTTCTCGAACCGCGCATTGCCTTACACCCTCTCCGACACGTCACATGCCTCGGTTCAACGCTCCATCCTCAAGAAAGCCAAAGGCCGCGAATTCCACACCTCGTATACGGCCTGCGGCCATGTCTGTGACTCGAAAACCCACAGTCGAAGATCATGCTCCTGGTGAGACAAATCCTCATCATCATTCACAACACCTCATTTCCGTTCCTTAGACAATGAAAAGGGATCAACGTCCCTCGGAGCTTCGTCTTGGCCAGAGAAACCCATGGGCAGACGTCGAGCAAATCACCACACGGCCAAAACGGGGCCCTACATGTACGTCGACCGAATATCTATTAACACTCGTCTGACTCCTTTGCTCCAGTCGTCGACTATTGCAGCAAGCCGGGCCAATTCTGGCCAGACGGACAAGAGCCTCCCTTCAAAGGTCAGAAAGCCGCGAAGCGTATCTTCGTCACCAAAGGCAAAACGCAACCGCGCAAAGAGATCACCAAAAATTACGAAGAAATCAAAGAGCTGAAGAACTATGTGCCGTCTGACATATTTCACCCACGAACGGGAGATATCGAACTCTACTACGACTACTCTACTACTCCGACTACGACGGTACCGACGAGGAGGATCTATTTGACATCGACGAGGATGACGCTATACCTCCCCCCGCAGTCGCTCCCGTTCCTCCTCCTACCGTTGTCCCCACTCCTCCGCGTGTTACTGTCCATGTACCGGTTGGAAAATGGGTCGATGCAGGAGACAGAGCATTAGATCCAGAAGACCTCGATCTTCTATCGGAGATTATGGACATCCCGAAAGAGGTATCCAGCATGCTGCTGCCATCATCCGACGCCGTCAATGTACGGCAGATACTAAAATTCACGCTGCCCGACGTCGACGATGGGTCCTTCGCACAGGCCGGAGCATCATGCTTTGACAGTGCACGTCCGAACGAGAACCTGGACCTCCCACCATTTATACCCCCAAAGCCGTGGGTTTATAGCCTTCGAGAGTCTCTCGACGATGCCATTCGCGAAGGAAAGAGGTCGATCGTCCACCCCCAACTCAAAGATCAACCGTTGCCTCTTTGGATGTTGAGTCTTTGGGAGAAGCTACACGCGGTGCGCGATGCCAAAATGTTGTGGCAAAATGCAAATAGGTGGTTGTCGCAAAAAAATGTACGACTGCGATATGAATCCTCTATCTGCCCGCCAAGAGATGTATCGTCTACCATACCACAAGAAGTTGGCTGGGCAAGCCTCAACTAGCCTAAGAAGTACATCACAGCTTGCACGATTCTTGTCGGACGACGCTTGGTTGTCGGATTCTCTCGTGGACATGATGATACACTCCACTATCCGACGATTAGTCCCCAACCAGTCCAACCTCGTTATCACTGACACCGAGCTCGCGGATGCGATCTGCATGGCTAAAACCGAACTTTGATTCGTTGCCCAATGCATTCAAGACGTTAGAGCAGACGCTCGCCGAAGGGAAGATTCTCTTTTTCCCAGTGTGCATCCCCGGAATGTCCCACTTTGTTGCGTTTCGCATTGATTTTAAACGTAAAACCTTGCGCTATGGTAGGACATTTCCCTAACTAGTAAGATACAAACTGATTTTAACACAGGAGACTCTTTGAATCTCCGAGGGGGACTCGGGAGCTTCATTCAGAAGTTACAGCGGTGGCTCACCGTGCGTTTCATGGGCCATTCGAAGACCAAGGAAATACCCTCGCACACGGCATTCAGCAAGATTCAATTTCTTGCGGACTGTTTTGCGTTAATACCATTGCTCATAACGTCTTTGGCGATCCCCTCGGCGTCCCTGACCCTGCGCGTGCACGAGCGAAATGGTTTTCAGCGGATCGCTTCGAGTATATTACCCGCGGTGCCACAAGAAGAAATTCCTACCGTTTCTACGTCTGATACGGTAGCAGGTCCCCCTCCTCCTCCTTCGACGTCACCAGGCGGGCTGCCGCAGTGTCAAACTGAAACGGAGCAGCAAAAGAAGGAAAAGAGGAAGCAGCTGATACCAATATTTAAGGAGAAAGCTGATGCACGAGCAGCAGATGTTGCGCGGGCCAAGAAAGAGATGGAGATGGAGGAGCAGAAGGAGATCGAAAGGCAGATGGAAGTCGAGAGGCAGAAGCAGCTCGAGATCGAGAGGCAGATGGAAGTCGAGATCGAAAGGCAGCAGGAATCCGACAGGCAGAGGGAGCTTGAGATCAAGAGGCAGCAGGACCTTGAGATCGAAAGGCAGAAGGAAGCCGACAGGCAGAGGGAACTTGAACGTGAACGCCTCGAACGGGTACAGAAGGCGGATTCGGGTGGTCGAGTTATCGCGGAGGACGGCATGGACGTCGACATCGAGCCAGGCGAAGTGACCTCTGGGTCACACGCACCATCTCCAACCAAGGGCAAGACGGACACAGTCAATCGCCGAGATCGTTCTCCTCGTCGCCCACATGCGCCCTTCGTTCCAAACCGTTCACGTCGTTCATTGTCTCCTCCTCCACGTGGATCGCCATACCATGCATCTCGCCGAGAACTGTCTCCCCCCCGTCGACCATCGTCATATAGAGATTACGCTCCGTCTCAGTCTGACCGTCGCGCGCCTCCTCGTCGTTACCGATCACCTCCCCAAGAACATTCGACTCGCCGCGGTAGATCCCCCTCGCCGGGTAGAGCTCGGGGAAGTCACAGACAGTCCAACCGTCAACACAGTCCTGTCCGGAGAAGTTATCGCAGTACGTTTGCTTTCCCTCAAAACAGGCAGCTTGTCATAACAATTTTTTCTTATCACAGCGCCTTTGCCTCATCGCGGGCCACAACCAAACCGGCGCCGTGAGTACATACTATCGTTACTCTGAATCCTGAACTTATTTTTATATTTATAGCTCTTGATTCATGTCACCCTTCGTATCCCACACGAGCACCTTCCACCAACGTACCTGCTGCACCGTCATCAATTCCTGGCACTTTGTCTCTCCCAATGGGATATCTACAGTTCTTGCCCTCTTCTACTGTAACAAGCGTCGCAGGGTTGAACATGATGGGCTGCCGTCCTGCCAATAACACAGTAACCCGCTTCATCTTAGATCGAACGAACTGCCTCGCACAGTACGACGACCTCAATCCGCTTTCCCCGTCGTTGCGTAGCGATCCTCAAAATCGCCTTCTCCACATCGCTTGTTACCCTCCATATCACCTCCTCCATGCCATATCTCGTGGTAGGTTGGTCGTATCCAAGAGGACTGAAATCAGACTGCGTCTATGGAGAGCGCAATATCCGGATGTCCCCCTGTGGTTTTTCGCAATTCGTTGTCTCTCCCGCGGAATGGATTGGCGGGTCTTTGCCAATCCCCAGCACCTCGTCGGCCCACTGAGTACCCTCTCAGGTCCACGTCCCGCCTATCTGGACCAAAAACCTCTCTTGCTCACAAGGGGCAACGGAGAGTTTGAGCGGTACGAAAACAGCGTCAGGGATATGCTCCGACTCCCATTCAGCCGCCGTTTCTGTGGTATGGGCGGTCTTCTGTGGCGACTTGCAATCCAATTTGGACCAGACAACCTAATTTCGGCTGCCCTGTCTGGACCTTCGAGCGACGCTTCTATGCACTCGAACGTCGAGCGTATCGGCACCGATGTTGACGACATGGTAACGGACGCCCACATCAATACCCTATTAGGCCTAACGGACGACAACCATATCTTATGGCCTCCCATTGATGTATTTGACAAGTACACGCAGTGGCAAGGAGAATGGACGGCAAGCCTGGAGACATGGTTCATGAGGCACATTGCCGCGATGAAAAATAGGGATTCGCGCGCATTTGCCACCCGTAGTCAATGGATATCGAGACTTGGCCAGCATACGGCAACTTCGTTCAAAGACGCCAAGGTTGTGACTGAGGGGCAAGCGGAGTTGTTGTGCTACGACATTGATCGGTTGGATCCGAGATCTTTCGCGGCTTTAGATTAGCTTGGGTCATCGTCATTTTATTTGGTTTACAGAAATCGCTCGTTATACCCATACCGCACATCTAGCAACGGAATGTACTTTTACTTACTCATACTTCTTGTACAATTATTGGGTTCAGGAATTCAAACTTCAAGAACAGAACGGTATTTGCACGATACATTGGATCAAAGGACTATCGCTTCATGGTATGCAATTTTGTCTTGAGACTTTTTCCAAATCTACGTCTTATAAGTCCACGAAGTCGAACCTCGAAATCTATGTCTCAGAAGTCGCTAAAGTGGAACTTCCAAATCTATGTCTTACAAGTCGCTGAAGTAGTCACAACCGAATTACCATTACTAGTATCCGATATTTATTCATGTACAATAATGATCGCTACACGGTCTTTCTCCAGTTAATTCCTGTATACAGGCGAAGATCAGGGAGAACACATCGGTGTCCCAGTTTGAAAGTTTGTTTTGGAGGACTGAGACAAGTTGTTCGAAACCCATGCCGGTATCAACATGCTTGTTTGGGAGTGGCTCAAGCAAGCATGTTGATACAGGCATGGGTTTCGAACAACTTGTCTCAGTCCTCCAAAACAAACTTTCAAACTGGGACACCGATGTGTTCTCCCTGATCTTCGCCTGTATACAGGAATTAACTGGAGAAAGACCGTGTAGCGATCATTATTGTACATGAATAAATATCGGATACTAGTAATGGTAATTCGGTTGTGACTACTTCAGCGACTTGTAAGACATAGATTTGGAAGTTCCACTTCAGCGATAGATTTGGAAGTTCCACTTCAGCGACTTCTGAGACATAGATTTCGAGGTTCGACTTCGTGGACTTATAAGACATCGATTTGGAAAAAGTCTCAAGACAAAACTGCATACCATGAAGCGATAATCCTTTGATCGAATGTATCGTGCAAATCCCATATCTTAAGGACGTTTGGGTCGTCACCATCCTGAGGCCCATGAACTCAAATGCTGAACGGTGCTGATACTGTTTCTGCGGATGTGACTGCCCGAATCAGTGGTGGACCGAAGTTGAAAACCGATAGTATGGTTCTCGACCACTTCCGACTTAATGCTTTAACGCATCAACATCGACGTTCGACCAGATCACTAGTCTGTAATTCAGACTAGTCATCCTTCCGGAAAGACAACCTGGCTGTAGACGCTTTCCCTCCTCACGGCGTGCACTTGAACCCGATTCTCGACCCTCTGCTACTCACTCTCCCTCTCTCAACACTCCTGTGCATATCCCCCCGCAGGACATGGCGTCCATAAATTCGATCACAAATTTCTGCGCGGGTTCTCCTCGCCATAGAACCGCAACGCTAGTTGAACGGCTGGTACTGTGACGCACATCTCGGACTGTCTTGCAACTACTGTGCCGTAAATCTCAAATATGTCCATGCCCCTCGGACTTTGCTTGTTTAGACAGCAATCCTTTTACTGTCATGATAGAAGCACTCATATCCACCGAGTCGGTATTGAAATGTTGACATGTGTGTATATGTTCATATACAGATGTTGAGAATCCTCAATCGATGCCTTCCTTCTGCGCGGGTTCTCCTCGCCATAGAACCGCAACGCTAGTTGAACGGCTGGTACTGTGACGCACATCTCGGACTGTCTTGCAACTACTGTGCCGTAAATCTCAAATATGTATTGCCTTTAGCTGGCTTTAACTATCCTCAGACCAAAACACGGAAATCACATAAAAGTACATAGCATTTCACAGTATACACCTGTATGTTTTGTCTAACATAGTGCATCGCACCAACAGACAATAAACATTGATATATATATATAAACCCTTATCAACAGTGCATGACCCCTGTTCGCCCTTGTAGTGCCTGGCTAGACTCAGCATAGGACTTAGAGTCATGTTCTATTGATGGAAATCCGGTTCCGACTTCCCTGGCCTGACAGCCAGGTCCTGACTTTCCTTGGCAGGAGAAGTGAAGGCAGCACACACATGTCTGAATGACTCCAGCTCACGCACCAACATTGCAGGGATGCGGCTGCAAGGCAACATAACGCTCGTTGGGAAACGCAAGACCACCATGGCCTCAGTGATAATTGGGCAACAACGCCTCGCCTACAATCAAACAAATGAATACATGAACACAGGTAGCCAGTCATGTCTGCCTGGATTGCTGCCCCTTGACAGGAGAAGGTAACGTGGTGCATAGATGTCTGGATGACTCCATAGCACACTCCCTTGTCAGGGAGGCGTCCACATCGTTATGTGGTGGGAACTTGAGAAGTTGGAAGAAAAAGTTGAACATTGAACAGATATATACAAATCCTCAACGCCAAACAAACCACCACACGACCACACAGCAGTCCAACTCGGGATTACGCAAGCGAGCACCGCCACCCATAACCTCAAGCACCATGGTTGAAACAGTGAAAACTCTGATGGGAAAGGTCCAGAGACTGTACTACCATCATTGCAATCTCAGTTCATCTCACAAGGCCATAGGTGTAAGTGGCATTGTTATTATTCATAAACAGGCTTGATTTTTTTGACATGAGTCGAGGGGGTGGGTATATGTGTTCGATAGCGCACATGGGCACCCGCCAGTTCCACGTGGGCCATTGGAGGGTCTCTGTTATCTCGGAACGTAGTACTCTTTCCTTCTCGTGGCCATGGATGGCGGCACGATTAATTTTTTTTAGTGACTGGGGTGGTTTTTGCTCTGGGGTTGCCATGACTGAGGTGTGTGATTCCTTGTTGTGTTTGTTTGGGTGAAGGGGAACGAGATGAGGTTGTGCTGACCACTGTGGCATCAGGTGGGGGGCAGGGTCCCATATCTGCCCCGTCGACTGATCATACATCGGTAGCATGTTTGCTGAGATGTTGTGGTGACCGCGTGCACTTTCTTGCTGGTTCATATTGGCATCAGCGTTCGCGATGTCGAGCACTAGTCCTTGTTGTGTTCGTCTCACTCAGTCGGCATTTTGGCAGCTCTCTCTCGTATCAAACTCCCAACTCAATACAGTATTCCGAGTGCGAAATAAAATGGCAAATAAAATAACCACTCAATAACATGCCTGATTTATTTGTTGGCCGTCATCTTGTGTACGAAATAAACTTATTGCTCATCCAAAGCACACACATAATCGAGTCTTGCATCTACTTTGCCTGATAGGCTGCCGCGTTATGTACTACTTCTGTCTCTCGGTTCACAATAAAATCTGTCTGAGTCCCCTGGGCATGTAGCTGGGGGACTCCGCTTGCCTACTCACCGTGAGACCTTAGTGTAAAATGGCCAAATAAAATCATTATTGAGTGGGCTTATACCCCATTTATAAGAGAAAGAGCAAAAATATCAAAAGACTTTACAGTGTGTTGCATATGAGATTGCAGTGCGTGTTTTTCAAAACTCGGCCTCGCTACCTTTACCGGCACTTGTATACCTTAACTAGGTCAAGGGATGTGACATGTCACTCTAGCCACTGCCGCTTGATGAAACGAAACCTCAGTCAGTTCGTTATGCCAGGGTCATTCACTAACCAGGAAATGCGCCAGAATATCGTATTCTGGCGGTTTGAACAGCACAGGACAGCTCTTGAAATATCTCAGCTTGCTCAATGCTCAGAGAAGACAGTATACAATATTCTTCGCTTGCACCGAGACTATGGTCAAGTCACCAACCCCTTTGCACGCCGCAGGGGTCGTCCCCGCGTTCTTGACACCGTCGACACTGAATACATCCATGCACTACTCCAGGCAAACCCTGCCATGTACTTGGATGAACTACAAGAACAACTTCTCACTGCTCGGAACAAAGACATTTCTCTCGCTACCCTTTCACGCGCCACTCGAAGGCTGGGAATGACCCACAAAGACATTTCCAAAACGGCTGCGGAGAGGAATGAGCTCTTGCGGGTAACTTGGCAAGCCGCATATGGGGATATACGGGCTGAATACTGTGTCTGGCTGGATGAGTCCAGTGTTGATGACAAGACCAATCAGAGGATGCAGGGATAGGCAGATATCGGGCGCGCGTGTGTTCGCAGATCAACTTTCATTCGAGGGCAGTCCTTCAATGTGTAGTACCAGTATATAGTGTAGTATGAATCCAACCACATCACGAACTAAATTGAGTGATAATGTAGGAACGACTCGGAGCATAGTCAATATCAATGAAAAACAATCTATAGTTAAGTCAATTAATGCGCTGCCTCTTCTCAGCTTTCTTCAAATCGAGACGAGCATTCCATGTCTTGCAGTACATGAGCCGAGAATGCGGCAGATAGGTTAGAACGACTAACAGTATTCATCTAGTCAAAAAACAACAGGTCAAAGTCGTTCGTAAGTAGCGAAAGTGCAAAGACTTACATGTGGTGTGTTGGACCGCAGGTCGATGCTGATGGTGGTCAAAGCACTGAGTCACTCACACAGACGCACGGCGTATTACAAGATGTGACATCTAATTATGGTATACAAGTGCCGGTAAAGGTAGCGAGGCCGAGTTTTGAAAAACACGCACTGCAATCTCATATGCAACACACTGTAGAGGTGCGTGAGAATGTCTTTCCGAGCTCGGTGTTTGCACAATAATTTGTAATAGCCAAATGTGTAACTTTCGGTCACATCAATGGTTCGAAAAGTATTGTGCCTTATGCAGGCTGCATCAATCACTCTAACGCTCGTATCTTCAGGGCACTCCCTATGTCGATACTAGTACGCCTTGCGCAAAACGAGTTAGTGCAACTCACTGCACTCGATGATTGTCATCTGTCATCCACACTCGACTCATCCAACTAAACAAAGTAATATATCTTCATACTGTACTTGCTATATTGCCCATAATAAATCATTCCTTTGTCTTTCTTGATTTGCCTGCTTCTCGTGAGTCAATGCCATAATGTTCTTGCAGATTTCAGGAGTGATCAGAGGCCAAGTGTGACAAAAGTCACACGTCAAAACAAAGGAACAAACACAAGTTAGCAAATGTTGAAAAGGGAATCAACGATCGGACATTGAGAATTCTTCCGGCATCACACCGTAAAAGGTATCTGCACAAGCCACCGGCGATTGCCGGCGGAGTTCCAAGTCAATGTCAGGGCTGACCATCTGTACCTCTCTGTCCGATTAATCAAGCATATAAGAACTAGTTCACTTACACCTCTCGTGCTAACACTCACTGAAATGCCTCGCAGCAAGAAAACAGGCAGCCAGCGACACAGGCGCACGGTGCTCCAGCCTCGCTTCAAACCCGTTCGAAAGCACCATCGTGCGATGACCGCAGCAAAATCTACAGAAAAACGCGCTGCTATCAGTGGGGCACTTCCTCAACCCATCCGTCATTTCCGCATCCCTGTCAGCAAGGCCGAACTCTCTATGGACCAATGGGATGCACGTGCACCTCTCAGGATTCATTACGGTGTTCCGGAACTGATAAGCTATGGTGCAGGGGATACCGCTCAGCTTGAGTTTTTGCGGGTTCCTGCTATGAAGGACCGGCGGATTCTCGGCTATGTGCCACTCCCCACCAGATATCGGTCGTCCTGGGTGTATCTTTGCTACTGTGTAGAGTACTGGCTCGCGGTGTGGAAATGTTGGGATGGTGAGTCAAAGAAGAATCAAAAAAAGCAGAAGAATACAAAGACGCAACAAGAGAGGGCGGATCTGATTGACACCTCTCGCAAGAATGCTGGTGCACGTTTCCTTCAAGCTATGGTTGCCAGAAGAATTGTGTTGGAAGAGTGCATGGCGAACGGTGTGAATGATGAGCGGATTAAATCACTCGACGAGTTCCTCATTCGCGATCACCGAGATTGGCTATTCGTGGAGTTCGATGAGTTGCCTGACGATGCGGACATGTATTTAAAGGCCGATCCGTTGCACCCAGGAAACAAGAAGATGCTAGGTAGGCGTACCTGATGCGGATGTGTGCATCTGCGCTAACTCGCGATGGCCTCAGAAACGGGCTGGGGTGTAAACATGAATGATATCCCGATGATGCTTGGCGGGACGGACAATGCATGGATGTCCAAGGGACTCGACCTCTCAGAGATGTTCAAGAAAGATATGGATGCAGCCCTCAAGCAGCTCAAAAAGGGAGGGGAAGAGATCGACATCGCATTCAATGAAAACGCGGAATTGCCAGACAAGTGGCACGAGTCCCATGAGCCTCCAATTCGATTCATCAGTGAACGAAAGGACAAGTTTCTACGTGATGGTCAGCAGTAGGTTGCTTAGATTCTCTGCCTGAACTAACATTTCTTGTGATGCCTTGCAGGGTTCACCCTCGATGAACCTCTGATCTTTTTGTACCATTGCTTGCAGGCTGAGGGGGAGATCGAACGTGGAGACTTCCTGAGGGAAGTTATGGACATGCTAGCCAACGACGAGGCACGACACCAGTGGTCATTTCGCGTCGACCAGCTGATCGACGGAGAGATGGCATGGGACGAGTTCAGTGATTTAGTGGCTGATGGGTTGAATTTGGAGCTGGATCGGCGCGCTAACACAATGGGTTCAGGTATGTGCATTCATGACATTATAACTTCTGTGGGACTGCATATCATAACCTGATTCACAGACGGTGGCGAGCCTGACCTCCCATTTCTCAAGTTGGATGCGAGGATCGCGGTGCGAGCTTACTTGCGCAATTCGAAAAGAAACCCCGACACCGCTGCCGATATATTTCTTCGCAGCATCAGTAGATTTTCTGATCCAGGTGCGAGGGATCTCAAGGTGTGGAAATGGGTTATGCAAAAGGTCAAACCCAACACGGTGACTACAGTGCTGCAGCAAGCACATGATCACCGTTCGAAATCATTGAGTGAGAGCCGAGGTATGGTTCTTTTGCGCTGCATGTGTCCACACCTTACATCTGTGCATTATTCATTGTAGGTGATAAGCGGCATGTTTCCCCACAGGAAATGGAAAGCCGTTCGTCAATGGGCACGGGTGTGTTCCCTGTTTGTTTCCTGTGCCTGCAGCCAACATTCGTTGAATTGTTTAGATGGTCACGAGGAGGCTACCATTAGAAGTGATAGATCGCCTGAGGTCACGGCTACACTGCCTATGATTGACTGCACAAATGATGTACACAAAACATCACCTGTTCCCTCCTCCGTGGCGCGACCAACCCCTCCTGCTAAGGACATCCCATCCAACATGGATATGGATCAGACTGAGGCATCTGTTCAAGATAGCGAGCAACAGACTGCTGGCCATACACCAATGCTCCTAAAGATGCGAATCTCTAGCTCGAGGAGGGAGGCATGGCTTCGCAGTGGCGAGTTCTTCAAATACTAACATGTTTGCGCTCACTTATATCGTCGTTTCCGCATGTGCAGGACATAACCTTGATAAACCCCTTGTATTTTTGCACCATTGCCTGGCGGAGGAGGAACACATCGAGAAGGCAGAATTTGTGCAAGAAATTATGGATTTTTTCCCTACGGACCAGGAGCGAGATCGATGGTCGGAGAGAGTGGATCACCTGTATGAGGGCCTGACCACATGGCGCCAGTTCAGTCAGTTACTCGCTTGTAGCCTAGACCTGCAAGACGGACGGCGGGATGATGGTACAGGTCAAGGCAAGTTGAACGCAAAATGAATTTCGTAGTTGTTCTTGACATATTATTCTTAGGATTCACGAAGGGGGAAAAGTCCGAGTCTCCGTTTCCAACCTTAGATGCAAAGATCGCTATAAGGTCTTACCTTCGGCACTTGAAGGAGAAGCCCCAGGATGCTGACCAATTGTTCCGTGCATGCGTGGATCGATTTTCCACCATACCGAGTAGTGATTCCGTATGGCGTTCCGTGCAGAGTTTGAGCCAGACACTCAGCAGCATCAACGAAGTCTTGAAGTCTGCAGACGCTTTCTGGTACAACCGTGTTCATTCGAGCGCTGGTAAGAACCAGGAGGATCAGCCATCAACATCATCGAACGCCCCTCCTGATTATACTCCTGACACCATCGTTGAATTTCAGGATGAGATGGACATAAGTCCCAACTCACCATCAGATCAAATTTCGCAATTCACTGCAGCACCTGATGAAGATGACCAAACGACCAGCGAGGACGACTTCAGATCAGAATCGATTTTCTCCTTGGTGGACGTGGAAAGGGCCATCAGGTCTTACAGCCACGACGGTATCTCGTTCAATGAGCTCCGCAACATACTGTTGACCGACATCCCTCCAATTCATGTACAAACTGTGCACGAAGCACTGCGGACACTCGATCCTTGTCGGGTAGACAAAAAGATACTCAACTCCTTGTTCAAGAAGTTGGAAGAGGAAGAGTCGTTGGCAAAAAGAGATGTTGGTTGATACAGTTTTCGTCTTGCATGCACAAGCAACCTAGTGTGGTATTTGTATCCACCAGGCGATAGGATATTCATTTTTCCTTGTCTGTATAAGTTCAGAAGAAACAACGCTGTACCTTACTACTTTCTGGCTGCTCATTTTTTTCAGACCGTGGTAAATACGAGTGCCGACGTCAAATGCCCAGGCAGTCCCTTCATTTCGCAAAAATCCCGTACTACGCACGAATGATTATTTAGATGAGTATCAGATTGTGAATGTACGATAGGCTAAGTAAAACGCTGTCCTGGTACGAAAAATGGGGAAAAGGTCAATGGTACGAAGGAAAGACAGCCAAAAACTCACTGGGATGTCAGGGTAGGTAGATTCAAAACGTCACATCACGGTGCACTTACCAGTCCGTGAAGTTTTAACTTGCATGGCTTGGATTTGATTTTTTGGTTCTTCACATTTCACTTCTCGGTTAGAAGAACTCGAAACTGGGAATCTTTCTCACGAGTTTTGTGAAAATCAACTTATGTTCCAGCGCGGCCCGAAGTTCATACACTGTAAATTATTAAACAGAGACTAACGTGGGAGGTTTGATCGGAGATTGGTCGGAGTGTTAAAATGAGTTCGTCCATATGTGGGTAACCAGTCACAAGTCTAGATCAGTATTGCTTGCCCTGCAGATTGAATTCTTTTGTTGGTGCCATCCTTCAACTCGAACGCAATGCCTCCAAAAGCAAAAGCCCGTGCTGCTGCCATTCACCTCGGAATCGCTCGCTCTGCCCCTGGGCGCGTCGACATCGGCAGTCTGACATTGCAAGATCCATCGATTGCAGCCCCCGTCAGTCGGCCCCCAGCTGCACACGACATGGAACCTCCCATCGCCGATATCACAAAAATTGAACTCGACCATCTTGGGACCTTCTGCCATTTCTGCTCGGATGGGTGTGATGCAACAACGTCCTACACGTGTGTCAAATGTGGCGCCGTTATATGTCACCAAACACGGCCAGGCGGATCTGGATGCATTGCCCATGACTCGGTGCCGAAGAATTGGGAGTTCCTGTGCCCACTGTGCGCTAGAAAGGTTGATGGAAAGGAGAGGAGCTTGCCTTACAAGGTAATCGGTTATGGGATGCGCAAGAGAGTGAAGAAGGCGTGGCCAGCTTGCATTGTTCACATAACCTTAGATTCGATGAAGGACCAATATCTGAAGCTCCTGATTAATCTTGACCTCGTGACCCAATACAAACAATCATCTGCAAATGTAAGCCACTCCTCCTCCTTGACCCCTGCAACTAACCTTTGTAATCAACAGTTAACCACAGCTAGCCTAGCCATGAAGGCAGGGGCTCATGACAAACAATCGCGTCTGTTGACAATACCTTCGAACTTTATCACCACCTCCATGTTGGAAAACGTTCCCAGCAATACCTTTGTGATCATGGACACTCACTCCGATGAGTACACTGGTATGTTGCAGCATACCGGTGGGGCTTCCGGAGGAACCAACACCACGGCTGCAGAAATCATACAAGCCTACCTCGGTAAGAAGTTCATAGCGGCGATGAGGTTCGCGTCAAAAAATGCGAGGGAGGATGAGTCGGTGGAGACAACCGCCATGGGCGGCACACCATGGTGCGATACCACACCAAAGGCGAGGGGTGGACGACGGGGACTTATCCTTGTCACTTGTGGGCCTGCCATACGGGTCAGCCATCACTTTGACTCACTGCTGAAACTGGTGAAGGAGTAAGTGGTATTTATTGCATTGGTTTATCGCACTTCCCCCCTCACATGTATCTTAGGGACGTCTTTGATTTCATCGTTGGATTTGGAGGGGCCTCGACCCTCCCTGTGAACGTTGGCCCCATGGTTCAAGCCTTTGTTCGCAATGCTACACTGTTCGGAATACCGGATGTCTGGGACTCATTGTGCGAATTGCTCGCCTCCAGTCCAGATGTTTTGGACCACAACACCGTCGTGATTGTCTATGGCTCATATGTAGAGGGGAAGCGCATAGTCGAGAGCAGAGAGATAGGCAAACACCGTCCTCCGTATCGTGCGTTTGGTCACGAGTTCAGTGCATGCGCAAAGGAGGGCTGCCGTCCCGCGGTATCGGATAACCGGGTATCAACAAAGAACGGCAAGGTTCGCATTACCTGTGCAAAGTGTCAATGGACATCCGCCTGGGTGGCTATTGACAAGGACAACGAGTATTTCTTCCGTGTCAAACCTACCATTGCTCCGATGCTCTTCTGGCACCACTTCCCCCCGTCGTCTGGACTCAACAACTTTTTCGTGAACGCCACGCGAGATGCCGATCGAAAGGGCTCCAAGGGGAAGAAAAGACAGGAGCACAACGCTGAAGCATCCAATCGTCGCCCTGCAAAACGCCGGAGGCCATCGTCAAGTTTGGAAGGGTCAAGCAGTGATGGCAATGAAGGGTCACCTATGACATGTGAATGAGGTGGATGACTTTTCGTTCATAGCTTTCCTTCCGTCTACATTTGTTTACACTGTCATTGTTTGCAACTCAAAGCCAAATTGTTTTCGGTTGATTTGAATATGTAGAGAGCTGCGACAATATCAGAATCTACCCTCGCAACATTAGCAAACTATAAATTTTGTCCCAGAGGTCCACAGTTTGCACACCTGAAGTCACAGCCAGACAGTGCCACAGACAACCACAGTACCCATGGTACCAGAGCAATTTCACACGCTCAGTACCTTACTTTCAAATTTGCTAAGTCTCGCGTTACTACACAGTAGGTACTACTCTAAACAATTAACTTTTTGCTAGTACTTGACCCTCATGCAGCTACTACTTGTCAGCTGCCAAAAGTCTATCTGTCACCTGCGTCATCCCAGCCCTCCAGCACCTTCTCTTCACCCGACCATGCCCAATCAGCAACTCATGGAGCCGAGCGCATAGTAGCCGCAGGACACGTCAGCGAATGCTGACGTGGCGCGAACGCACGCGCACAGCGAACGTGATAAGCTCTAGTGTCAGAGGCAAGAGGAGGACAAGAGATCCAGGATGAACGGCTTGCTAATGAAAGGTGTATGTTCTGTTTCTGCATTTGTTTATACTACTAACAAGTTTGTATGGCACTACAAGGACGAACAGGGGTCATGTGCTGTTAATAAGGGTTTTTTAGCGATGTTTATTGTCTGTTGGTGCGATGCACTATGGTAGACAATATACTGTGAACAGCCATGTACTTTTACCAGTTATGTGATGTCCGTGCATCATTCTGAGGATAGTTAAAGGTGATAGGGAATAGGTGTGTTGTTTAAACTCCTTTCTCTTCGTCGTCGCGTTCTTCTGCAAGTGGTGTGACATCCCTGAATATCTGTTCCAGTCTGCGTGCTATGGATGAAGCGGAGCAATGGTTTTTTTAATGCATTGTCTGTTCAACGGATTCTTTTAATACAAGTCTTCAGTGTGAGAGTCACGTGGTATCCTCAGGTGCTCCTGGGACTTCCAATACATTTTTTTGTGAAGAAATAGGCCTCGACACCGGAATTAAAGTCCGAAATTTGAGTGGTGCCACATCTGGTTTTCGACTTCGACTTTGATGTCTCCTTGCACCGTTTGCGTCGCAGTTGTGCACCAAGAGCTGTTTCTTTATGGAACACGCCATGAAACTCCCTAGGTCCTTTGCTCGTCCAGCTATCCCAAGTTGTGCCTTTGTAAGACCCAAATCTCGGACACTGCAAGTTGTTAGCAGAACGGAACAACATATCGAGTGTCTTGAGATGCTCGACAATCTCCAATTTCCACTGTAGCTGAAACTGTGGATGACATTGGGTTGTTCACATGTCTGCGTGTCTCGTTCCATGTGCTGACACGTTTTTCACTAAAACACTAACCCACTAACTAAGCCTATACACATGGAGAAGCACGCGAGGTTGACATGTGCCATCGGGATGCTATATAGGTCTTCCAAAAAGTGGATTGGAAGCGTGTCTCCGTTGTGTGTCACGTGAATATGCGCGCTGACCGAAAGGCGGGATACAAAAGGCTTGACCTACATATGACCACTGGTTCTCAATCAACCGTTTTTGCAAGACATGCTCGGGTATGAGGTGTAGCAGGGGCTCTACAGATGGTAGCTTCCTCCACAATGGCGGGATCGAGACGTGAAAAAAAGGTTTTATTGACGGTAGCGAGAGGGATGAAGTCACTGAAGTAGCTCATCTCGCGCTTGCTCGTAGGCGTACTCGAAGAGTTCGAGTAGGATGTCGTCGTGGAGGCGAAGCATTTGCGACTGGTGAGCGGAGGAACGATGTATACTGCGAATCTAATGTCCAGAACTCTTAAGAGAGGTGGACGGCAAGGCGCTGTGACATGGAAGGCATCGATTGAGGATTCTCAACATCTGTATATGAACATATACACACATGTCAACATTTCAATACCGACTCGGTGGATATGAGTGCTTCTATCATGACAGTAAAAGGATTGCTGTCTAAACAAGCAAAGTCCGAGGGGCATGGACATATTTGAGATTTACGGCACAGTAGTTGCAAGACAGTCCGAGATGTGCGTCACAGTACCAGCCGTTCAACTAGCGTTGCGGTTCTATGGCGAGGAGAACCCGCGCAGAAATTTGTGATCGAATTTATGGACGCCATGTCCTGCGGGGGGATATGCACAGGAGTGTTGAGAGAGGGAGAGTGAGTAGCAGAGGGTCGAGAATCGGGTTCAAGTGCACGCCGTGAGGAGGGAAAGCGTCTACAGCCAGGTTGTCTTTCCGGAAGGATGACTAGTCTGAATTACAGACTAGTGATCTGGTCGAACGTCGATGTTGATGCGTTAAAGCATTAAGTCGGAAGTGGTCGAGAACCATACTATCGGTTTTCAACTTCGGTCCACCACTGATTCGGGCAGTCACATCCGCAGAAACAGTATCAGCACCGTTCAGCATTTGAGTTCATGGGCCTCAGGATGGTGACGACCCAAACGTCCTTAAGATATGGGATTTGCACGATACATTCGATCAAAGGATTATCGCTTCATGGTATGCAGTTTTGTCTTGAGACTTTTTCCAAATCGATGTCTTATAAGTCCACGAAGTCGAACCTCGAAATCTATGTCTCAGAAGTCGCTGAAGTGGAACTTCCAAATCTATCGCTGAAGTGGAACTTCCAAATCTATGTCTTACAAGTCGCTGAAGTAGTCACAACCGAATTACCATTACTAGTATCCGATATTTATTCATGTACAATAATGATCGCTACACGGTCTTTCTCCAGTTAATTCCTGTATACAGGCGAAGATCAGGGAGAACACATCGGTGTCCCAGTTTGAAAGTTTGTTTTGGAGGACTGAGACAAGTTGTTCGAAACCCATGCCTGTATCAACATGCTTGCTTGAGCCACTCCCAAACAAGCATGTTGATACCGGCATGGGTTTCGAACAACTTGTCTCAGTCCTCCAAAACAAACTTTCAAACTGGGACACCGATGTGTTCTCCCTGATCTTCGCCTGTATACAGGAATTAACTGGAGAAAGACCGTGTAGCGATCATTATTGTACATGAATAAATATCGGATACTAGTAATGGTAATTCGGTTGTGACTACTTCAGCGACTTGTAAGACATAGATTTGGAAGTTCCACTTTAGCGACTTCTGAGACATAGATTTCGAGGTTCGACTTCGTGGACTTATAAGACGTAGATTTGGAAAAAGTCTCAAGACAAAATTGCATACCATGAAGCGATAGTCCTTTGATCCAATGTATCGTGCAAATACCGTTCTGTTCTTGAAGTTTGAATTCCTGAACCCAATAATTGTACAAGAAGTATGAGTAAGTAAAAGTACATTCCGTTGCTAGATGTGCGGTATGGGTATAACGAGCGATTTCTGTAAACCAAATAAAATGACGATGACCCAAGCTAATCTAAAGCCGCGAAAGATCTCGGATCCAACCGATCAATGTCGTAGCACAACAACTCCGCTTGCCCCTCAGTCACAACCTTGGCGTCTTTGAACGAAGTTGCCGTATGCTGGCCAAGTCTCGATATCCATTGACTACGGGTGGCAAATGCGCGCGAATCCCTATTTTTCATCGCGGCAATGTGCCTCATGAACCATGTCTCCAGGCTTGCCGTCCATTCTCCTTGCCACTGCGTGTACTTGTCAAATACATCAATGGGAGGCCATAAGATATGGTTGTCGTCCGTTAGGCCTAATAGGGTATTGATGTGGGCGTCCGTTACCATGTCGTCAACATCGGTGCCGATACGCTCGACGTTCGAGTGCATAGAAGCGTCGCTCGAAGGTCCAGACAGGGCAGCCGAAATTAGGTTGTCTGGTCCAAATTGGATTGCAAGTCGCCACAGAAGACCGCCCATACCACAGAAACGGCGGCTGAATGGGAGTCGGAGCATATCCCTGACGCTGTTTTCGTACCGCTCAAACTCTCCGTTGCCCCTTGTGAGCAAGAGAGGTTTTTGGTCCAGATAGGCGGGACGTGGACCTGAGAGGGTACTCAGTGGGCCGACGAGGTGCTGGGGATTGGCAAAGACCCGCCAATCCATTCCGCGGGAGAGACAACGAATTGCGAAAAACCACAGGGGGACATCCGGATATTGCGCTCTCCATAGACGCAGTCTGATTTCAGTCCTCTTGGATACGACCAACCTACCACGAGATATGGCATGGAGGAGGTGATATGGAGGGTAACAAGCGATGTGGAGAAGGCGATTTTGAGGATCGCTACGCAACGACGGGGAAAGCGGATTGAGGTCGTCGTACTGTGCGAGGCAGTTCGTTCGATCTAAGATGAAGCGGGTTACTGTGTTATTGGCAGGACGGCAGCCCATCATGTTCAACCCTGCGACGCTTGTTACAGTAGAAGAGGGCAAGAACTGTAGATATCCCATTGGGAGAGACAAAGTGCCAGGAATTGATGACGGTGCAGCAGGTACGTTGGTGGAAGGTGCTCGTGTGGGATACGAAGGGTGACATGAATCAAGAGCTATAAATATAAAAATAAGTTCAGGATTCAGAGTAACGATAGTATGTACTCACGGCGCCGGTTTGGTTGTGGCCCGCGATGAGGCAAAGGCGCTGTGATAAGAAAAAATTGTTATGACAAGCTGCCTGTTTTGAGGGAAAGCAAACGTACTGCGATAACTTCTCCGGACAGGACTGTGTTGACGGTTGGACTGTCTGTGACTTCCCCGAGCTCTACCCGGCGAGGGGGATCTACCGCGGCGAGTCGAATGTTCTTGGGGAGGTGATCGGTAACGACGAGGAGGCGCGCGACGGTCAGACTGAGACGGAGCGTAATCTCTATATGACGATGGTCGACGGGGGGGAGACAGTTCTCGGCGAGATGCATGGTATGGCGATCCACGTGGAGGAGGAGACAATGAACGACGTGAACGGTTTGGAACGAAGGGCGCATGTGGGCGACGAGGAGAACGATCTCGGCGATTGACTGTGTCCGTCTTGCCCTTGGTTGGAGATGGTGCGTGTGACCCAGAGGTCACTTCGCCTGGCTCGATGTCGACGTCCATGCCGTCCTCCGCGATAACTCGACCACCCGAATCCGCCTTCTGTACCCGTTCGAGGCGTTCACGTTCAAGTTCCCTCTGCCTGTCGGCTTCCTTCTGCCTTTCGATCTCAAGGTCCTGCTGCCTCTTGATCTCAAGCTCCCTCTGCCTGTCGGATTCCTGCTGCCTTTCGATCTCGAGCTGCTTCTGCCTCTCGACTTCCATCTGCCTCTCGATCTCGAGCTGCTTCTGCCTCTCGATCTCGAGCTGCTTCTGCCTCTCGATCTCGAGCTGCTTCTTCTGCCTGACGATGTCGAGCTGCCTCTCGTCTTCCTTCTGCCTGTCGATCTCCTTCTGCTCCTCCATCTCCTTCTCTTTCTTGGCCCGCGCAAAATCGGCTGCTCGTGCATCAGCTTTATCCTTGAATATTTGTTTCAGCTTCTTCCTCTTTTCCATCTTTTGCTGCTCCGTTTCAGTTTGACACTGTGGCAGCCCGCCTGGTGATGTCGAAGGAGGAGGAGGGGGACCTACAGCCGGTACATGCACAGTGACACGAGGAGGAGCGGGGACAACGGTAGGAGGAGGAACGGGAGCGACTGCGGGGGGAGGTATAGCGTCATCCTCGTCGATGTCAAATAGATCCTCCTCGTCGGTACCGTCGTAGTCGGAGTAGTCGTAGTAGAGTTCGATATCTCCCGTTCGTGGGTGAAATATGTCAGACGGCACATAGTTCTTCAGCTCTTTGATTTCTTCGTAATTTTTGGTGATCTCTTTGCGCGGTTGCGTTTTGCCTTTGGTGACGAAGATACGCTTCGCGGCTTTCTGACCTTTGAAGGGAGGCTCTTGTCCGTCTGGCCAGAATTGGCCCGGCTTGCTGCAATAGTCGACGACTGGAGCAAAGGAGTCAGACGAGTGTTAATAGATATTCGGTCGACGTACATGTAGGGCCCCGTTTTGGCCGTGTGGTGATTTGCTCGACGTCTGCCCATGGGTTCTCTGGCCAAGACGAAGCTCCGAGGGACGTTGATCCCTTTTCATTGTCTAAGGAACGGAAATGAGGTGTTGTGAATGATGATGAGGATTTGTCTCACCAGGAGCATGATCTTCGACTGTGGGTTTTCGAGTCACAGACATGGCCGCAGGCCGTATACGAGGTGTGGAATTCGCGGCCTTTGGCTTTCTTGAGGATGGAGCGTTGAACCGAGGCATGTGACGTGTCGGAGAGGGTGTAAGGCAATGCGCGGTTCGAGAAGTTGAGGGACTGAACCACGGAGAGAAGACTCGAGTTTAGGTGGTTGGGGATATCAACGAAATGCTGGATGCGCACTGGTGATGTGTTGAAACGCAGATGGGCAGGTATTTAGAGTCGGAGTGCTTGTTGAGCGCGTGTTCGTAGAGATATAAACCACCGAGAAACGACTCGCTGGAATTTCCAACGAGAAGTTACGGTGAGATTGAATGTAGTTGATGAACAAGTGACGAGGAGTTTAAGTCAAGGATTTGAGTAATCAAGGCAGGCGGAGTGTGAGCAATGTTGAGGTGCCACAAATGGCAATATTGTTGATCCACAATTCCACACACAAACGTGGAAATTCCATTTCGGTGGTCTGTAGTTCAACGTGCTATAGATAATGATTATGTGGAGTCGCGAATCCTTCAACTGTGGTCAAATTTAATGTTTTGAGATTGAGGCACGCTGAGAACCAACTGTGCTGAGAATGGATGGCGTTCCGTGAAAGTTGTCAGAGCTGAGCAAGATCAACTCTCCAGAAAATGATACTAGGACATGTGCAAATGTGTGTGCATACAATATTTTCGCGTTACTCTAGGTTGTACCGGATCTGTTACAATGATATTGGAAATGTGAATTACATGTACACGGCTACAATAGAACACGACTGCTGGATGCGCTGTTGCTGTCCATTCCAACCTACACTCGTTCGGTCTCGTGCTAGCCCGCCTTTGTTCCAATTGACACCGGAACATCAGCAGATGATCAGGATCAAAAATAGCGAGGTCGCAGGAAACCAGAGAGAGCACGCTACCTGACGTAGGAGTACCAGCATGGTTTCCACTGATTGGGTTCATGGAAGCGGGGCAAGGGGGATGGGACTGCTGCATTACAGTAGGCGAACTTGGGGGTGAGGCGATATGGGGACGGTGAGTTTCTGCGGCCGTCCATGGTCACGACAATGGTGTTATCTGTAGCTTGATCGATTGTAGGGCTGCATAGACGAGTCACACGGTGAAACCGGGAAATGGGTATACCTGTGGTATATGTAGTATATGTAGTATATGTAGGGCAAACTGCTGCAAGATAATGAATGCGAATGTGAGGAAGTCTCGTACCAGAAAAATTTGAGCGAGTGCGGTCTGAAACGAATGAAGCAGTCGAACGCGTCAGTTTCTCCATAGCGTTTGTGCAAATGGTTGAGCATGATCTACTTCTAGGATAACCTCTGCAATCAGCGAATACGTGTAGAGTCGTACACCGCTGAAAAAGTCTTTAGTACGTTGACCTCTAAGTGAATGCAAGCGATGCCGGATTACAAAAAAAAACACGTACGACATGAACCTGCAACGACTAGTAAACTAGGAGGATTGAGAGGAAGGGGCGATCTGACGTTTTGCCTGCGGTAAATGTGAGCATGCGGTTGACAAGGAAAACGGCGTTCGTACGATGAAGGGATCTGGTTGAGGACCGCTATGGAGGTGTTGTAGAGGACATGACGGGGGGTCCGACGAGGGAAGGCTCAGTTTGACGCGTCCAAGTCAACGTGGCAGCTTGGAGGCTGGCGACTTTAGCGACTTCCGAGACTTTAGACATTAGGGTTAGAGGCTATGGAGCCGTTTGCGACAGCGTCTGCTTCGAATTACGAAGCAAAGGTTTGTACGAACATCCGAGTACATTGGATATAAGGGCACTGGCGTGAGAGGTTCAAGTCAAACGTAGCAGCTTCGGAGGCTTCCAAGACTTTGGCGACATCTGCTTCGAATTACGAAGCAGAGGTTTGTACGAATGTCCGAGTATTTTGGATATAAGGGCGCTGGCGTGAGAGGTTCAAGTCAAACATAGCAGCTTCGGAGACCTCCAAGACTTTGGCGACATCTGCTTCGAATTACGAAGTAGTAGAGGTTTGTACGAGCGTCGGGATGTTTTGGATGTAAGGGCACCGGCGTACCAAGGAGTTCGAGTGAAACGTAGCAGCTTCGGAGACCTCCAAGACTTTGGCGACATCTGCTTCGAATTACGAAGCAGAGGTTTGTACGAATGTCCGAGTATTTTGGATATAAGGGCGCTGGCGTGAGAGGTTCAAGTCAGATGTGGAACCTTGGGAGACTTCCAGACTTTGGCGACATCTGCTTCGAATTACGAAGCAGAGGTTTGTACGAATGTCCGAGTATTTTGGATATAAGGGCGCTGGCGTGAGAGGTTCAAGTCAGATGTGGAACCTTGGGAGACTTCCAAGACTTTGGCGACATCTGCTTCGAATTACGAAGCAGAGGTTTGTACGAGCGTCCGAGTATTTTGGATATAAGGGCCCTGGCGTGAGAGGTTGAAGTCAGATGTGGCACCTTGGGAGGCTGGACTGGCGAATTTAACAGCTTTAGCGACTTCTGAGGCTTTACATATTAAGCTTAGTGACTACGGAGACGTTGGCCACATGCATCTGCTTCGAATTACGGAGCAAAGGGTGGTACTTGACGAACGTCGGAGTGTTTAGGATAGAAGAGCAGTGCCGTGGGAGGTCCAAGTCAAACGCGGTAGCTGTTTACTTTGGCGACTTCGAAGACGTTGGCAACATCCGCTTCGAATTACGGAGCAAAGATGTGAAGTTGTAGATATTGGGATTAGAGACTGCAAAAACTTTGGCCACAACGTCTGCTTCGAATTACGAAGCAGATGTTTGTACTTGAGGGAGGGTTGGAGCGTTTGGGATAGAAGGGCACTGGCGTGGGAGGTTCGAGTCCACTGTGGCACCTTGGGAGACCGGACTGGTGACTTTGGCAGCTTTAGCGACTTCTGAGACTTAGACATTAAGCTTAGAGACTGCAGAGACGTTGGCCACAAGCATCTGCTTCGAATTACGAAGCAAAAGGGTCGTGCCTGACGAACATCAGAGTGTTTTTGAATAGAAGAGCATGGATGAAGAGCACTAGGCCGTGGGAATTGGTATGATTGAAACGTTGTCGTTCTAGGTACTTTGGAGGACTTCCAAGACTTGGCAACTTCCGAGGGTATATGTTAAAAATTCGAAGTAAAGTATCTGAGTCCTCTAACATTGCATTTTCTGTTTCATCGTTACAGTCTCTTAATACACGATGACGACAGAATTACGAGCAGCATTGAGAAAAAAAGTCTACACGGAGCCGAACTTTTCTGCCATCAACTTGGCAGCGAGGCAACGGCAGGCAGCGACTTGTCTGGCAAAAATCCTTTCATGGATACCAGAGCTTCGAGACAGTATTCGATGTGCATATTTGGCCGGGAGACATATTCCTCGAATTACGAGGAAAAGGTCTTAAAAGGGTGGCTAATGAGTGTAGCATCCATTACATGCGAGTGTTGAGCATCGGAGTTGCTCTTTCCATGACCATATATAGTAAATACTCCCGTGTACCCATCTAGGTACAACGCCTTACAGCCTGAGGATGTTTCCAAATAGTGGCGATAAATATGATATACGCAGCGTTTGGGAAATGTGTGAATCCCACCAATTTAAGTGGAGAATGATGCCCATCTGATACCATATC
>NW_024540587.1:0-32866 GCF_016647625.1 Suillus subalutaceus | reverse complement strand
CTGTGGCTTGTTCTGAACTCCATTGTATTTCTGGTGGCTAAGAAAGTAATAACTAAGCATTTGAAAACAGTGTGTTTAGATATCCCTCTGTTGCTCCTGTACCCCTGAGAAGTCATCTTTCAGGAGAGAAACTCAAAGATGTCGGATACAACTCAAGGAGCTGAAAGAAGAAATGTTGCTGAAGTTGAGGGTGTGTGCTATTCCCTACCTCTCTGCTACTACTAATCTTACTTTCCCAATGAGCAGGGAGCATCAAATTTCCAGATATGCATGCCATGTCTGAAGATAAACTGGCAGTACTGATGTATGGAATCTCATGCAACTTGTTGCCCCTACCATGGGATCCAGACAACCCATTAAAGTGACCCATAGGTTTACAGTTATCCCAATGTAAACCTACTGATGACACTGTCCTACCTCCTGACACCATGGACCCTCCTGACATGTGATGCTATCTACAGGCCCCACCATATTCACTAAACCAACTGCCTGATAATCGATTTCAGTGCCATACGGGTATGCTGCAGCCTACCATCCTCGTGATGCACCACACCTCTAAGACTGGTACTGTAAAATCACCACCACAAACATCACTCAGCCCAATTTGTTGATGGCAATGCTGCCCTGGAGCCAGTTCCTGGAATGGTGAAAATGGTACTGGGTGTTCCCTAATTTATGAGGTCTATGGGACCCTGGAAAGATTGTTACTGTGGGCTGTGCTCATACCCTGGAATCTCTCCAGACCTATCCAGAGCATGCTGTTATATACCAGCTTGTGGATGAACTACAACTGCTAACATGGGGGGACAAAGGCCAGGCACCTAGCACTCCTGCAGTCTATAAGTTGCCTGAGTTTAAGCGCAATGACAGGTCATCAAGACCCCAGGAAGGCTCATATGAAGGTTCTTACAATCTTGCTAGTACTGTCCTAAAGGGGCAGGGACAGGGCACACTCATTCTTCCACTGAGCATCTCTGCAGATGAGTGGGATGTATTGGAGTATGTTATGGCAGAGAATAATGTGTTCACTTTTGGAGGAGGAGGAGTGGGCCCTGTGGGCTGCCAGCTGAATATCTCTCATCAATAGATTCAGGAGGAGCTCTTGAAGAAGCCATTGGTGGTGCTCAGGGATCCTGGCATGTAGATGCTGGGAATGATCCTATGACTCATACTCTGGTGACTAACTGTTGCAGATTCCACCAGGTTTGTGCTCATACTGTCTTACACATTCAGCTAACCCATTATTCCCTGCACTAGGCAGTGATCCAGGTGCATTTTGCTTGGGTCACCCAGGCCTTTATATCCGGGAAATAAAACCCTAGTTGTCTTTCTCATATTCAAGGGGAATGTTATTCATTCTGGATGTGCCCCCTGCCTTGACCTCAGTGGCCCAGGAGACCAACTTTACACTGGGTTTGAGACATGAGAAAAGGAATTCAGCTCCCAACTCCAGAAGCCATGGGACCTCACCAGTGCAGAGAATCGTGCAGTATATGTATTATACATTCCCCATGCAGCCTTTCAATGAGCATCCCATTGCAGCATATACAGTGGCAGGGATGTTGTTTATGGCTACACCTGTGATTCAGTTGTTGGAGAATCAGAGAGGACGCAGCCCCAGAATTACATTGACAATGGCAGGACTATCCTGGGAGACAGTTATGATGAATGCATATCCAGGGAGAGTGCAATGCAGGCCTGGAATATGAACATCAGGGCAAGATTCTCTCCATTGCAATTTTCTGACTGGTTTTCTACACATAGGCCACAGACATTCCCCATACCTCTTCATCGCCTATATGAGCAAGAATGTTTACAGCTGAAGAGGGCAAAATATCACTACATAATAATGTGTTTCCCTTACAAGGGAGTGTGCTATGGAGTCATCCAGTCATCTATGCACCATGTACCTTCTCTTGTCAAGGGGCAGCAATCCAGGCAGACATGACTGGCTACCTGTGTTCATGTATTCATTTGTTTGATTGTTTTTTAGGCGAGGCATTGTTGCCCAATTATCACTGAGGCCATGGTGGTCTTGTGTTTCCCAATGAATGATATGTTGCCTGCTTTGCAGCCACCTCCCTACAATGTTGATGCGGGAGCTGGAGTCATTCAGACATGTGCGTGCTGTCTTCACTTCTCCTGCCAAGGGAAGTCAAGACCTGGCTGTCAGGCCAGGGAAGTTGGAACCCGATTTTCATCAATAGAGCATGCATGACTCAAGTCCTATGCTGAGTCTAGCCAGGCACTACAAGGACAAACAGGGGTCATGTGCTGTTAATAAGGGTTTTTTTAGCAATGTTTATTGTCTGTTGGTGCGATGCACTATGGTAGACAAAACATACTGTGAACTGCCATGTACTTTACCAGTTATGTGATGTCCGTGCGTCAGTCTAAGGATAGTTAAAGGCGATAGGGTATAGGTGTGTTGTTTAAACTCCTTTCTCTTCATCATCATGTTCTTCTGCAAGTGGTGTGACATCCCTGAATATCTGTTCCAGCCTGCGTACTATGGATGAAGCAGAGCAATGGTTTTTTTTAATGCATTGTCTGTTCAACGTATTCTTTTGATACAAGTCTTCAGTGTGAGAGTCACGTGGTATCCTCAGGTGCTCCTGGGACTTCCAATACATTTTTTGTGAAGAAATAGGCCTCGACACTGGAATTAAAGTCCAAAATTTGAGTGGTGCCACATCTGGTTTTTGACTTCGACTTTGATGTCTCCTTGCACCGTTTGCGTCGCAGTTGTGCACCAAGAGCTGTTTCTTTATGGAACATGCCATGAAACTCCCTAGGTCCTTTGCTCGTCCAGCTATCCCAAGTTGTGCCTTTGTAAGACCCAAATCTTGGACACTGCAAGTTGTTAGCAGAACAGAACACCATATCGAGTGTCTTAAGATGCTCGACAATCTCCAATTTCCACTGTAGCTGAAACTGTGGATGACATTGGGTTGTTCACATGTCTGCATGTCTCATTCCATGTGCTGATATGTTTTTCACTAAAACACTAACCCACTAACTAAGCCTATACACATGGAGAAGCACGCAAGGTTGACATGTGCCATCGGGATGCTATATAGGTCTTCCAAAAAGTGGATTGGAAGCGTGTCTCTGTTGTGTGTCATGTGAATGTCTGCGCTGACTGAATGGCGGTGGAGGTCACAGCAGAAAGTTGGGATGGTTAGTGATGTCAAATTCTTGTGCGAGGGAAGTGATAAAATCTGCCAACGCAACTCCGCGAGGTGAGCTGACGCCTCCAAAGCATGATTTCAAATGAAATGACATTGTATGGTAGTGTCTTGAGTGAGTCGATATACCACCACGCTTAAGGACTCCAAAGACAGCAAGGATGTGATGACTTCCATGCAGTGGGTTGAAGAGGCAAGGCTGTGAGATGCTGAAGCGAGTGAAACAGATGGAGAGATTCTAGAAACTCTGTGTTGTCTGAGTCATCAATGTAAAACAAGAGTTTGAAGGTGAGAGGGTGTGCCGCAAGAAGAGCAAAAGCAACAGCCCTCCAAATCAACAGCATAGTATGGGAGTTCAATGATTGTCAAACTGTTGATGAAGCAATACATGCATATTTTTGAGAAGCTTTCTTGTCTTTGCCGGCGGCTGTAGGTCAGGCTAAGACCACGGGAGTGAATTTCGTGTATATACAGCGCACATAGGTAGAGAGGAATGAGATCTTTCTGTGGGAGATCATCACACAATGTCTGAGGCGGCGTCAACATTGATCAAAATTAGATACAAAAGGCTTGACCTACATATGACCACTGGTTCTCAATCAACCGTTTTTGCAAGACATGCTCGGGTATGAGGTGTAGCAGGGGCTCTACAGATGGTAGCTTCCTCCACAATGGCAGGATTGAGATGTGAAAAAAAGGTTTTATTGACGGTATCAAGAGGGATGAAGTCACTGAAGTAGCTCATCTCGCAGTTGCTCATAGGCGTACTTGAAGATTTCGAGTAGGATGTCGTCATGGAGGCGAAGCATTTGCGACTGGTGAGCGGAGGAACAATGTATACTGTGAATCTAATGTCCAGAACTCTTAAGAGAGGTGGACAGCAAGGCACTGTGACATGGAAGGCATTGATTGAGGATTCTCAACATCTGTATATGAACATATACACACATGTCAACATTTCAGTTACCAACTTGGTGGATATGAGTGCTTCTATCATGACAGTAGAAGGATTGCTGTCCAAACAAGCAAAGTCCGAGGGGCATGGACATATTTGAAATTTATGGCACAGTAGTTGCAAGAAAGTCTGAGATGTGCATTACAGTACCAGCTGTTCAGCTAGCATTGCAGTTCTATGGCAAGGAGAGCCCATGCAATTGAATTTATGGACACCATGTCCTGCAGGGATATGCACAGGAGTGTTGAGAGAGAGAGAGTGAGTAGCAGAGGGTCGAGAATCGGGTTCAAGTGCACGCCATGAGGAGGGAAAGTGTCTACAGCCAGGTTGTCTTTCGGGAAGGATGACTAGTCTGAATTACAGACTAGTGATCTGGTCGAACGTCGATGTTGATGTGTTAAAGCATTAAGTCAGAAGTGGTCGAGAACCATACTATCAGTTTTTAACTTTGGTCCACCACTGATTCAGGCAGTCACATCCGCAGAAACAGTATCAGCACCGTTCAGCATTTGAGTGCATGGGCCTCAGGATGGTGACGACCCAAATGTCCTTAAGATATGGAATTTGCACAATACATTCGATCAAAGGATTATCGCTTCATGGTATGCAGTTTTGTCTTGAGACTTTTTCCAAATTGACGCCCTAGGTTCTGTCTGGACACAAATTTCACTTGAGAAATTCAAATCGAAATTCACCTTCGGCGTCATGTGACTCTGCTCCCATGACCTTCAGAATGAGATTGGCACTCGTTATCATACTACCATCATATGCATGGACTATATGTCGGATTCTAACCACTCTCGTCACTCTCTTCGCTCTCATTACTCTGGAGACTCCACCTGTGGTGCCACAGAGCCTTGACTGCAATCTGTATCTGGCCGTAAAGAGACCGCTTATTGGAGACTGGAAGAGGAGACTGCCTTCCTTAGATACCTCTATTATAACAGGTCTGGCACAGATGGCGCCACCTTCCCCAAGAGAACCTATACAGAAGCTTCTGCGCACCTTGCAAAGCACTTCAAAAACCAGAAGGGTGGGGACAAAACAATTCCAGCCTGCAAGTCAAAGTTTTCGGCTCTCAAGAAGGCTTATCTCGCCGCTCAAGCACTCAAAGTTGGTGGATCGTCATCAGGATTCACATGGACAGAAGCGGGGGGGCAACCATAGATAAGGACACCACTAGTGCTTGGGCTGGATATGTCAAAGTGAGTACTGTGCTCCCCATCACTGCTCTGGATCCTAATCTGTTTTTTCAAGTCAAATCCAAATGCCAGACAATTCAAGAACAAAGGATTCAAACATTTCGAGATCTTTGACTTGCTGACAGCCGGCATAAAAGACAAAGGAATTCACATCCGTTGCTGTCAGAAAAAAAATCGCACCGGCTCTACCGCATCTACTACCAGCATGCCCCCACCTTCCATGATACCTTCCACTAGCACTCATCCTCCTGCAGAACTCCACCTCCGTGAGCTATCTATAGCCACCGATGAGATTTCTGCAGACATGGGCTGTCTTCCTGCATCATCTACTTCCACATATCCTCCCACCATGTCATCATGCATTCCTTCGACAAGCCCACCCTCAGCGTTGACAAGTGCCAGCCAGGGCAAGCACAAGGCCAGCACACTGGGTTCTGATGTCAATGCTCCATCGGGAAAGCGCTCTCGCCCATTGACAAGTCCACACTCAGCATTAACAAGTGCAAGGCCAGTGCACTGGGTTCTGATGGCAATGCTCCATTGGGAAAGCGCTCTCGCCCACCATCTGCAACTGCCAGAGCTCAGCTGGAGGGTAGTGCAGCAATGACATCGCTTGTTACTGCAATGGAGGCTGTGAGCAAGCATCTTAGTGTACCCCCAGTTCTTGCGGCCCCTGTTGCACCTGCTTCTGACTTTGTATGTGCCATTGAAGTCATCAGTGATGCCACATACATGTCTGATGATGACAAGTTGGACATGACACAGTTGTTTGTGAGGGACAAAGATCAGGCCACGGTGTTTTTATACTTGAAGGGCGACAATCTGAGGGCCAATTGGGTGAAGAGGAGGCTCGGTGAAACTCGTGCCATGCACATCGATACTGTTGATTAACTTGCTTCGTATACTTCTTTCACATACTTGTCAAACACTATGATACATGCAAACAATTGAATTGATTGTCGAGATACAGAGCGCACAAACTAGTAGTATAACTTCAATTAACTGGGTCACCTCGTGCCGCACGCACTGCAAGATAATCTTCCCACATCTCCCTAGCAATCTGATCACAACGATTATCAGCTCTCTGCCTCTCCGAAGTATCTGCCGGACCATCACCAAGCTCATTCAGCTCACCCCCTCCTCCCTCAGAGTCATATTCCAACAGATCATCAGCTTCTTCATCAAAAATGTCGGGGTCATATCTGCAAACAAAGTTGTGCAAAGCACAGAGCACATTAGGGACACATGCTTGGATGTCCATATGATACTCCGGCAGCACCTGAAGAATGTGCCATTGGCGCTTCATCACTCCGAAGATGCATTCAATGATGTTGCGAAGAGATGCATGTTGGTGGTTGAATAACTCCTCTGGGGTCCGCGGCCTAGACATGTGTTAGAAAATAAAGTATTGAAATGAAAAAAAAAAAATTACTGCTGATTGGCCTGACACCACTCATTCAGGTGGTAACAGACACCACAGTATGGCACTAACAGTGCATCACATGTCCCAAAGCCAGCATCCGCAAGTAGATATCTGCCTGGGGGCAAGGCAAAATCATGGGCGCGTGCATCATTCCAGAGTGCACCATCGGCAACAGAGCCATCCCAGCCGCAAAGTGAGTATATAAATAAAAAATCATGGTCACACACAGAGACAGTTTTGGGATAAAAATCCTTTGCGGTTGCGCATGATGGCATGCTGGTTGACTGAGGCAAAGACTCAGATGTGTGTGCCATCTATGGCACCGATACATTCATCAAAAAAGTGAAATTGAGGGTCGTCCAGAATTTTGGAGGATAGGGGAGTCTCAATCGTGGGTAAGTGGATTTGCGAGGGATAGAATAGGTCATCCGAGAAAAAGTTAAGTAAGTGCTTCAAGTACCTAGCACAACATAATTCAGTAGGATATTGATATGACTCAGACAAAGGCTGAGCACCCACCTGGCAATGGTATCAGGGGAACACTGAATTCACTCACTGAGATGGCGAGTCGAAAGCCCAGTTACACAGGCATACAAAAAAATTGCCAGTTGTTCCTCTACTGATATGCTGTTGCAAGACACTTGGATACCATTTTGTTGCAAAATCTTCACTAGCACTTCAAAGACTTCAAGGTTAAACCCAAGATTGTGGCGGATTCTATCAGGGTGACCTGTCATAAGCTCATAAACCCATGCTTCACCAGTCAAGGCTGATGTGTGGTATGGAATACATGTGTTTGTAGATAGGAATAATAATTGGTACAGATACACAACTTGTGTAGCAATGCACATGAAGATGAAAGTAAGTCAGTGTCAACAGACATCTGCATGCCATCGCTGTTGTGAGATGTCCATTATGGGTGTTGTACTGAGTCAGTGCGCTGGACGGATATCATATATCCCTGGTTATCATGATAGCGGAGCATATGCCCAGGTGACTTCCGAAGATCGTGGGAGCAGAGTTACATGACGCCAAAGGTGAATTTCGATTTGAATTTATCAAGTGAAATTCGTGTCCAGACAGAACCTTATAAGTCCACAAAGTCGAACCTCCAAATCTATGTCTCAGAAATCACTGAAGTGGAACTTCCAAATCTATGTCTTACAAGTCGCTGAAGTAGTCACAACCGAATTACCATTACTAGTATCTGATATTTATTCATGTACAATAATGATCGCTACACAGTCTTCCTCCAGTTAATTCCTGTATACAGGCGAAGATCAGGGAGAACACATTGGTGTCCTAGTTTGAAAGTTTGTTTTGGAGGACTGAGACAAGTTGTTCGAAACCCATGCCGGTATCAACATGCTTGTTTGGGAGTGGCTCAAGCAAGCATGTTGATACAGGCATGGGTTTTGAACAACTTGTCTCAGTCCTCCAAAATAAACTTTCAAACTAGGGCACCGATGTGTTCTACCTGATCTTCACCTGTATACAGGAGAACCATACTATCGGTTATCAACTTCGGTCCACCACTGATCCAGGCAGTCACATCCGCAGAAAACAGGCATCCAGTATCAGCACCATTCAGCATTTGAGTGCATGGGCCTCAAGGTGGTGACGACCCAAACGTCCTTAAGATATGGAACAATGTCTTCATACAGTTCAACCATGACAATGACGGCTCACTAAAGCCACTACCAAGCAAGCGTGTTGATACAGGCATGGGTTTTGAACAACTTGTCTCAGTCCTCCAAAACAAACTTTCAAACTAGGACACCAATGTGTTCTCCCTGATCTTCGCCTGTATACAGGAATTAACTGGAGGAAGACCGTGTAGCGATCTGCAAATACTGTTCTGTTCTTGAAGTTTGAATTCCTCAACCCAATAATTGTACAAGAAGTATGAGTAAGTAAAAGTACATTCCGTTGCTAGATGTGTGGCATGGGTATAATGAGTGATTTCTGTAAACCAAATAAAATGACAATGACCCAAGCTAATCTAAAGCTGCGAAAGATCTTGGATCCAACCGATCAATGTCGAAGCACAACAACTCTGCTTGCCCCTCAGTTACAACCTTGGTGTCTTTGAATGAAGTTGCTGTATGCTGGCCAAGTCTCAATATCCATTGACTATGGGTGGTAAATGTGTGCGAATCCCTATTTTTTATCGCGGAAATGTGCCTCATGAACCATGTCTCCAGGCTTGCCATCCATTCTCCTTGCCACTGCATGTACTTGTCAAATACATCAATGGGAGGCCATAAGATATGGTTGTTGTCTGTTAGGCCTAATAGGGTATTGATGTGGGCGTCCGTTACCATGTCGTCAACATTGGTGCCGATATGCTCGACGTTCAAGTGCATAGAAGTGTCGCTTGAAGGTCCAGACAGGGCAGCCAAAATTAGGTTGTCTGGTCCAAATTGGATTGCAAGTTGCCACAGAAGACCGCCCATACCACAGAAATGGCAGCTGAATGGGAGTCGGAGCATATCCCTGACGCTGTTTTCATACCACTCAAACTCTCCATTGCCCCTTGTGAGCAAGAGAGGTTTTTGGTCCAGATAGGCAGGACGTCGACCTGAGAGGGTAATCAGTGGGCCGACGAGGTGCTGGGGATTGGCAAAGACCTGCCAATCCATTCTGCAGGAGAGACAATGAATTGTGAAAAACCACAGGGGGACATCCGGATATTGCGCTCTCAATAGACACAGTCTTATTTCAGTCCTCTTGGATACAACCAACCTACCACGAGATATGGCATGGAGGAGGTGATATGGAGGGTAATAAGTGATGTGGAGAGGGTGATTTTGAGGGTCGCTATGCAACAACAGGGAAAGTGGATTGAGGTCATTGTACTGTGTGAGGCAGTTTGTTCGATCTAAGATGAAGCGGGTTACTGTGTTATTGGCAGGACGGCAGCCCATCATGTTCAACCCTGCGACACTTGTTACAGTAGAAGAGGGCAAGAACTGTAGATATCCCATTGGGAGAGACAAAGTGCCAGGAATTGATGACAGTGCAGCAGGTACGTTGGTGGAAGGTGCTTGTGTAGGATACAAAGGGTGGCATGAATCAAGAGCTATAAATATAAAAATAAGTTCAGGATTCAGAGTAATGATAGTATGTACTCACGGCGCTGGTTTGTTTGTGGCCCACTGTTAAGACCGTACTCAAGTAGTATCGGATCCGAAGGGCTTCGGCCTCAGCTCATGCGCTGTGCCCCTTTCCCGAGTCTTGCCCCTTATTTCAGAGAGCTAAAGTATCGTGTCTAGTGAGACGGATAAGTATTGTAACGGATAAGTCTTGTATCGCAACGGATCCGTTAAGACTTCCGGATATCGAACGTATAGAGTAACGGCTAATCCGGATCGGATCCGGACTAGAAACTAACGGGTGAGGACTGTCCGAATGACAGAGGCGGATATGTAGACTATAGGAATCTATCCCACCCACGATGAGGAAAAGGCACTGTGATAAGAAAAAATTGTTATGACAAGCTGCCTGTTTTGAGGGAAAGCAAATGTACTGCAATAACTTCTCTGGACAGGACTGTGTTGACGGTTGGACTGTCTGTGACTCTCTGAGCTCTACCCAGCGAGTTGAATGTTCTTGGAGAGGTGATCGGTAACAACGAGGAGGCGCACAACGGTCAGACTGAGACGGAGCGTAATCTCTATATGATGATGGTCAACGGGTGGAGACAGTTCTCGGTGAGATGCATGGTATGACAATTCATGGGGAGGAGGAGACAATGAACGATGTGAACGGTTTGGAACAAAGGGTGCATGTGGGTGACGAGGAGAACAATCTCGGCGATTGACTGTGTCCATCTTGCCCTTGGTTGGAGATGGTGCGTGTGACCCAGAGGTCACTTCGCCTGGCTCGATGTCAATGTCCATGCTGTCGTCCGTGATAACTTGACCACCTGAATCCACCTTCTGTACCCGTTTTTGGTGTTCAAGTTCTCTCTGCCTGTCGGCTTCCTTCTGCCTTTCAATCTCGAGGTCCTGCTGCCTCTTGATCTCAAGCTCCCTCTGCCTGTCGGCTTCCTGCTGCCTTTTGATCTCGAGCTGCCTCTCGACTTCCATCTGCCTTTCGATCTCAAGCTGCTTCTGCCTCTCAACTTCCATCTGCCTCTCGATCTCGAGCTGCTTGTGCCTTTCGATCTCGAGCTGCCTCTCGACTTCCTCCTGCCTCTTGATCTCCTTCTGCTCCTCCATCTCCTTCTCTTTCTTGTCCCGCGCAACATTGGCTGCTCGTGCATCAGCTTTCTCCTTGAATATTGGTATCAGCTGCTTCCTCTGTTCCTTCTTTTGCTGCTCCGTTTCAGTTTGACACTGTGGCAGCCCGCCTGGTGACGTCGAAGGAGGAGGAGGGGGACCTACTACCATATCAGACATAGAAATGGTAGGAATTTCTTCTTCTGGCACCACGGTAATATACTTGTAAGCGATCCACTGAAACCATTTCACTCGTGCACGCGCAGGGTCAGGGACACCGAGGGGATTGCCAAAGACATTATGAGCAATGGTATTAATGCAAAACAGTCCGCAAGAAATTGAATCTTGCTGAATGCCATGTGCGAGGGTATTTCCTATGGCCCATGAAAACGCACGGTGAGCCACCGCTGTAACTTCTGAATGAAGCTTCTGAGTTCCCCTCAGAGATTCAAAGAGTCTCCTGTGTTAAAATCAGTTTGCATCTTACCAGTTAGGGAAATGTCCTACCATAGCGCAAGGTTTTACATTTAAAATCAATGTGAAACGCAACAAAGTGGGACATTCCAGGGATGCACACTGGGAAAAAGAGAACCTTTCCTTCGGCGAGTGTCTGCTCTAACTTCTTGAATGCATTTGGCAACGAACCAAAGTTCGGTTTAGCCATGCAGATCGCATCTGCAAGCTCATTGTCAGTGATAACAAGGTTGGACTGGTTGGGGACTAATTGTCGGATAGTGGAGTGTATCATCATGTCCACGAGAGAATCCGACAACCAAGCGTCATCTGACAAGAATCGTGCAAGCTGTGATGTACTTATTAGGCTGGTTGAGCCTTGCCCAGCCAACTTCTTGTGGTATGGTAGACAATACATCTCTTGGTAGGCAGATAGAGGATTCATATTGCAGTCGTACATTTTTTGCTCCAACACCTATCTGCATTTCGCCACGACATTTTGGCATCACACACCACGTGTAGCTTACATCCAAAGAGGCAACGGTTGATCTTTGAGTTGGGGGTGGATGATCAACCTTTTTCCTTCACGAATGGCATCGTCGAGAGACTCTCGAAGGCTATAAACCCACAGTTTTGGAGGTATAAATGGTGGGAGGTCCAGGTTCTCGTTCGGACATGCACTGTCAAAGCATGATGCTCTGGCCTGTGCGAAGGACCCATCATCGATGTCGAGCAGTGTGAATTTTAGTATCTGCTGTACATTGACGGCGTCGGATGATGGCAGTAGCATGCTGGATACCTCCTTTGGGATGTCCATAATCTCCGATAGAAGATCAAGGTCTTCTGGATCTAATGCTCTGTCTCCTGCATTGACCCATTTTCCAACCAGTACATGAACAGTAACGCGCGGAGGAGCAGGGACAACGGTAGGAGGAGGAATGGGAGCGACTGCGGGGGGAGGTATAGCGTCATCCTCATCGATGTCAAATAGATCCTCCTCGTCAGTACCATCATAGTCGGAGTAGTTGTAGTAGAGTTCAATATCTCCTGTTCGTGGGTGAAATATGTCAGATGGCACATATTTCTTCAGCTCTTTGATTTCTTCGTAATTTTTGATGATCTCTTTGCGCGGTTGCATTTTGCCTTTGGTGACAAAGATATGCTTTGCGGCTTTCTGACCTTTGAAGGGAGGCTCTTGTCCATCCGGCCAGAATTGGCCCAGCTTGCTGCAATAGTCAACGACTGGAGTAAAGGAGTCAGACGAGTGTTAATAGATATTAGGTTGATGTACATGTAGGGCCTGTCATATCCCGTATTCTGGACCTACGTCCGATGATGTTCCCACGCCTTCCGGATGCACATCCGGACCTCCATACCCTTATCCATGACTCCATACCCTTATCCATGCCTGCAGTCCTCCAGTCCACTATCGGTTCGGATCCGTACACCTTCGTACATCCATATATCAATACCTTCGGACCTCCGCAGCCAAGCCTGCTTCATCCACCCTTGATCCCATCGGATCCGAGCTCATCCTACCTGAGACTTTACCTTCCCTAGACTACCGGATGATATCCATGATCTATATCCTAGTCTCATCTTCACCTAGATCTCCGGATCCGCTCATCCGATATCCAGACGCCTCATCCGATATCTCTAGACCTCCGGATCCGACCTATACTCATATCCGAAGCTCAAACCTTAAATCAGCGTCTATTACCTTATGGTAATCCTCTTGACTCCGGACTTCGGTTATCTGTGTTTCCGTCTTGCTTATTGATCCTTGTACTTTGTTCATCTCCGAGTTCATTTGTTTATGTTCCGTTCATACTTACCAATATGTTTCCACATGCTCGTACATAGCATTTGTCTTCAGCTTACTGATCCTCTCGGATCCCGTCCAGTATATAAACCTCTGTACAACTCCTGTAAAGTTTCCTTAGTTCGAATATCATCTTAGATTCTGCTCAACATAGACTTGCTCTCTCGCATCCTAGACTTCACTCATTCTGATCTCGGACTTCGGTCCATCTTAGTATTGCCTTTCCTTAGGCCTAGGGAAGGATTCCCTAGGCCAACCTTCCGGTCCTCCGGATTTATCCTTCCATCTATATCCATGCTTAGGGATTGACTCCCTAAGCCGAAGCTTTGCCTTTCCAGCACTTCCTGTCTTTCCGAGATTTCTGTCTAAACCCCGTCTATCCGACTCTACCATAGTGTAGTCTACCTCCGTCTGTTTCTACTCCGGACCTTGTCCGTTGTAGCCCTTCTTCTCTTGTCCTAGAATCCTGTCCGCTCCTTCGGTCCTCCGGACGTCATAACCTTCGGACGTCGCAACCTTCGGACGTCGTAACCTTCAGACGATGCAACCTTCGGACGTCTTAACCTTCGGACCTCTGGACGTCCTGTCCTTCGGACCACTTCTCCTATCCTATCCTGCTTTGGACTCTGTCCCTTGCAGCCTATCTTCTATGTGTTTCCATCTAGGGAGCTTACCTTCGGATCTAATGCAGCGGGTGAAACTCTTCCAGAGTTTCCTATACTCATGCGAAAGTTTCCCACGCTCATCCGGAAGTCCTCCAGCACTCAACCAGAGTAGCCAGCCTCCGGAAGTCCTTCGGACTTCGTCGGATTCCATCTGGACTTCATTCTGAAATTAAGGGCACGTACTCAGGTAAGGGGCACAGCGCACGAGCTGAGGCCAAGCCCTTCGGATCCGTCTACCCTTGAGCTACAGTCTTAACAGGGCCCCGTTTTGGCCATGTGGTGATTTGCTTGACATCTGCCCATGGGTTCTCTGGCCAAGACAAAGCTCTGAGGGATGTTGATCCCTTGTTATTGTCCAAGGAACGGAAATGAGGTGTTGTGAATGATGATGAGGATTTGTCTCACCGGGAGCATGATCTTCAACTGGAGGTTTTCAAGTCACAGACATGGCTGCAGGCTGTATATGAGGTGTGGAATTCGTGGCCTTTGGCTTTCTTGAGGAGGTAGTGTTGGACCGAGGCATGTGACATGTCGGAGAGGGTGTAAGGCAATGCATGGTTCGAGAAGTTGAGGGACTGAACCACGGAGAGAAGACTCGCTGAAATTTCCAAGGGGAAGTTTAGGTGGTTAGGGATATCAACAACATGCTGGATGCGCACTGGTGAGGTGTTGAAATGCAGATGGGCAGGTATTTAGAGTCAGAGTGCTTGTTGAGCACGTGTTCATAGAGATATAAACCACTGAGAAACGACTTGCTGGAATTTCCAACGAGAAGTTACGGTGTCATGCATGGTATGGGAACCATACGATGACATACATAGACAGGAAGTAATCACAGGAGAGTATACTGAGGTATACTTCTTTGTATTATAGGCTTGGTTTCATTTTATGACAGATTTACTTGTACTTATATTTTCAGTTTGTTAGTTTCCATCAGTTTCTTTCTATTTCTATTTCTAAGGCTTATTCAACCATCAATTTACTCAGTGAGCCACAAATATGCTACTTAGTGTGTCATGTGACTAGCAATATGCTGATTTGTAAGGATCCTTCATGATTGGTCATGCAGTTTCCATTTGTTTCTGTCTGTTTCCATTTCTTTCAGCCACAGATCCTTCAGTGAGCCATCAGATATGTTTGTAAGCATGTCATGTGACTGGCAATAGGCTGATTTGTAAGGATTTGTCATGATTTGTCAGGCTTTGTCATGCTTTGTCATGCTTTGTCATGATTTATCATGCTTTGTAATAGTATTTACTATTTATGTATATTAAATTGATAAGCAGCTGATCCAGCACTGCCAAATGGCACGGTTAGTAAGCCAGTGACTTACTAATGTTGTGATGAGTCATGCTTAGTAAGGGGGGGCCCCAAAAAGGTATAAAAGGAGCCCATCTTGCACCTAGTAATCAGACTTCCCACTTTCCACTCTTCTCTCAAACCATGTGAGACCCAGTAAGATTCTGAAAGTGCAGGCCAAATAGGTTGCCTTGAAGTAAGATCTAAGACACTTCTACTATTAGTTATATACTACCTAAACTAGAGGTTGACTATATAACACTGAGAAACTTTGTATCACTGAAACCACGAGAAAGACAAGAAGAGGACATGTCAGTAAATCCTCCCAAGAACTCACACATTATCTACCATGAAAACTAGAAAAGTCGTAGACCGTGTACTTAAGGACTGGCAAGTAGTCTTATCCCTGTATAGTTGTGTTGTCACTATATACGTGTTCCATATAAGACCCTTAAGTAGTAAGACAACGGTGAGATTAAATGTAGTTGATGAACAAGTGACGACAACCTCCTCAAGCCCCTCAAGCATATACCCACCCTTATCACCTGTTCATTCTACTCATCTACACGGAGCCACCAGCGCCTCTTCGGCCCTAACAGAACATCCAATTTGGAACAGCAGGTCCTCAGATCACCCCGAGGATCAAGCCAAACAAACTGTCCCAAACACTTCCTACCTAACTCCTGTACCTGTCCGCATAAGCAGCCGAGTACGCATTATCATATTGTAAAAATGACAGCATTCACATAGATTGAGTTTATATCACAGTCATTTCATCCTCAATGGGCGGTGCATCTAAAACGGCCGGTGGGAACAGCGGACTGATGGGGGTATGCCTCACATCAGGGCATTCACACGCCCAGAGATGCGATGGGTACACTGGGGGTCCCCTAGACTAGATAGGATTGTCCTCCTTAGAGTACATCTCTCCATAGGACATGAAATCGGAATTAAAAAAAAAAAAAACAAGTGAAGAAGAGTTTAAGTCAAGGATTTGAGTAATTAAGGCAAGCGGAGTGTGAGTAATGTTGAAGTGCCACAAATGGTAATATTGTTGATCCACAATTCCACACACAAATGTGGATATTCCATTTCGGTGGTCTGTAGTTCAACGTGCTATAGATAATGATTATGTGGAGTCGCGAATCTACGCTGAGAACCAACTGTGCTGAGAATGGATGGTTGAAAGTTGTCAGAGCTGAGCAAGATCAACTCTCCAGAAAATGATACTAGGACATGTGCAAATGTGTGTGCATACAATATTTTCTCGTTACTCTAGGTTGTACCAGATCTGTTACAATTATATTGGAAATGTGAATTACATGTACACAGCTACAATAGAACACGACTGCTGGATGCGCTGTTGCTGTCCATTCCAACCTACACTCATTTGGTCTCATGCTAGCCCGCCTTTGTTCCAATTGACACCGGAACATCAGCAGATGATCAGGATCAAAAATAGTGAGGTCACAGGAAACCAGTGACAGCATGCTACCTGATGTAGGAGTACCAGCATGGTTTCCACTGATTGGGTTCATGGAAGCGGGGCAAGGGGGATGGGACTGCTGCATTACAGTAGGCAAACTTGGGGGTGAGGCGATATGGGGACGCAGAGTTTTTGTGGCCATCCATGGTCACAACAATGGTGTTATCTGTAGCTTGATCGATTGTAGGGCTGCATAGACAAGTCACACGGTGAAACCGGGAAATGGGTATACCTGTGGTATATGTAGTATATGTAGGGCAAACTGCTGCAAGATAATGAATGCAAATGTGAGGAAGTCTCATACCAGAAATATTTGAGCGAGTGCGGTCTGAAACGAATGAAGCAGTCGAATGTGTCAGTTTCTTTCTCCATAGTGTTTGTGCAAATGGTTGAGCATGATCTACTTCTAGGATAACCTCTGCAATCAGCGAATACGTGTAGAGTCGTACACTGCTGAAAAAGTCTTTAGTACATTGACCTCTAAGTGAATGCAAGCAATGCCGGATTACCAAAAAAAAAATGTGTGACATGAACCTGCAACGACTAGTAAACTAGGAGGATTGAGAGGAAGGGGCGATCTAACGTTTTGCCTGCAGTAAATGTGAGCATGCAGTTGACAAGGAAAACAGTGTTCGTACGATGAAGGGATCTGGTTGAGGACCGCTATGGAGGTGTTGTAGAGGAGATGACAGGGGGTCCAACGAGGGAAGGCTCAGTTTGACGCATTGATTGAGGGGAATGATGTAATGAATGGTCGTAAGCCAATCCGACGTAGCAGGAAACCCTTTGAGCCATTTGTAGATGGATTCTAACAGGAGTTGATGAGAACCCTAGAATGTGACACAATGAACACTGACCTAATCTGGGCTGCAGTCGTCCTGTTTTAGCACGAACATAAAATAGTTCAAATGCGATGGGGCTGCCATTTAGTCAAATCTCTTGAACCGAATGACTCTTGAACTGTGCTGTTGAACGTTCACAAATCAAAGCCTTGGAGTACCTTGGACAATAAGTGTTCTGAATGTCTGATGCGGAACTGCTCGAGCAGTAGCCTGAATGTAGACCCAGAAATGAACGGTTCTCTGAGGGTCTGGGCATCAAAACATTGGGTCTGGTAGGTAAATAAGAAGCGAGAAAATTCATTTACTCTGTCGTGGAGTTTATCAGGTTCAAGAAAGTCGCATTGAGGTCATCGATTGATGAGCATAAGCATACATTTTCAAGCCAGTCCTCAACTTCTTCGAGGAGGGCTTTGAGAAGAGGCTCTTGATCAGACTGAACAGAGACAAAGTCAATGAGGATCAACACATCGCAATCAGCAATGACATCGTGCCATTTGGACACAGAAATAAATGCGTCACAGAGGCTTTGTCAAGAAATGGGAAAATGTTGTGTATGAGTTTGGTGATGGTATATATTCACTTGCAATACTGAGGGGTCATCCCAATGGTTCATGCTCGTGCTTGCGCTTTGAGTTGTCTTGAGGAATTCTGGAGTTAGAGGACATCCTGTGCACATCAAGTGAAGGCAAAAGACTCAATGGGTTGGACTTACATTTGTGGGTTGGAGGATTTGGTGAACAAGAAGGGTGTGGCGTCACGACGAGTGAGTTGCTTAGGAATTTAAGAATGATTTCAAGGTTGCCTAGGCACTGATGGTTTCAGCTTCATTCTGTATTGGTGCGTTTTCTCCTATAATTTACCCCACACGCGATTATGGTTGGCTGTATTCGTGACTTGGAATTAAGATTCACCAGATAAGATCTACCTCTGCTTTGATATTATGAAGCGGAACTACTTCTTCATTGACATTTGTAAGTTCACGACATTTAGCTGAACCGCCTCTCAGAAATGACCCCTGCAGGTGTGATATGTTGATGTTTGACAGGCATAGGATGTGGACATGAAAACTGGTGTTAGATGGACCTCTGGAGTTTGAGGACGAAAGTTGAGACCGATGGTGTTAGATGTCAGCCTCAATGATCGTGTTCGATCAGGGACAAGAAGACTATTAAGAAGGGGTCTTTGTTCTTGGCGTGCATATGGGTTTGATACATGATTGAGTGATTAATCTATGCATTCCGTGTCTACTGAGGAGCAGTAATACTGACTGTTTGATGAGAGTATGAGTGCGGACATGAAACAGCAGCATTTGACGATGTATGATGGCATGGGAGGTTTGAGTCCACTGTGGCACCTTGGGAGACCAGACTGGCGATTTTGGCAGCTTTAGCGACTTCTGAGACTTTAGACATTAAGCTTAGAGACTGCAGAGATGTTGGCCACAAGCATCTGCTTCGAATTACTGTTAAGGACCGTACTCAAGTAGTATCGGATCCGAAGGGCTTCGGCCTCAGCTCGTGCGCTGTGCCCCTTTCCCGAGTCTTGCCCCTTATTTCAGAGTGCTAGAGTATCGTGTCTAGTGAGACAGATAAGTATTGTAATGGATCTGTTAAGGCTTCTGGATATCGAACGTATAGAGTAACGGCTAATCCGGATCAGATCCGAACTAGAAACTAACGGGCGAGGACTGTCCAAAGACAGAGACGGATATATAGACTATAGGAATCAATCCTAAGTCTCGGAGTAGACAAGAGTATCGTACTCAAGTCCGGACGGATAACGGATGGACTTAGAGTCCAGACAGAATGAGTGCAGTCTAAGATGATATTCGAACTGATCTACTACAGCGCATGTACAAGGGTTTATATACTATGGATAACTAACGGAATGATCAATAAGCAAGGACGCGAGGCTATGTACGAAGTATAAGCAAAGTATGTGTACAGCATATTGGTAAGTTGGATGGATAACGAATCATAACTGGGAATGAAGTCTAAGCTAAAGCGGATCAGTAAGTGTAGCGGATCAGTAAGTGTAGCGGATCAGTAAGCATAACGGAAGTAGAGGATAACCAGTATACCGGTGTATAGGAATGCCGAAAGGAGATGAACGATAGTTAGAGTTATATGAACAGGACATGAAACAAGGATTAGATCGGATCTGTGGACTGGACGACAGATATGTCCATCGGATCTGGATCGGCTCTGAGATCCGGATCTTCAGATCTGTACCCGGGAATATGGTATATGACAATTACGAAGCAAAGGGTTGTGCCTGACAAACATCAAGTGTTTTGAATAGAAGAGCATGGATGGAAGAGCACTAGGCCGTGGGAAATTGGTATGATTGAAACATGTCGTTCTAGTCACTAATAGGCCCCATTTTTTCTCGCCAGTGTCAATTTGAACAAAGGTCACGCTGCCATCAGAGTTGTGGTGGGAATTTGTCCAATTTGCGGGCCTGTGGAGCAAAGACCACGAATGTACGATGAAGTTGTCTGGATGGACTTTGTCACCGATGGGGCCATTGACTGTGGTTTGATTCCATCCGTTGGTAATGCCACTGTCGAGAGTACTAGGCGTGGACGGGTTAGTATTGTAACGGCGTGCGATGGTACAGTACGCACCTCAGATATGACAGGAGACCGCCCTGTCCATATGGAACATCAAGTATACATTGTATCTTGTTGGGGTCGTGTATGTTGCGTATGAATTCTGCAAGCGTTGCGTTCTGGTGGGGATACGGAAAATCCTTCGTGCATTGTTCAGCGTCTGTTTAGCAGCATTACATTAGGTGAGAAACAAGATGGATGTCGACAGACTTACCACGTACTACAACACGCATGAGGTCTGACATTCCACAATCTTCCAGGTACTCTAAATCAAGTGTTGCAGGCTCGGGTGTGCTCACTTGCCGAATGACAATGGCTTTGTTGATGTGAAGCGCTGCAAATATCTCGTTGCATAACTGTCGGCTTGTAAAGCGCCAATCGCTATGCTGTAAGTGGATGACATTTCTTGAGGTCACAGGAAGCGATTCTGGGAGTGAAGCACAAAACGATACTGCAAGGGCGTCTTCTTTGCATATATTTATGCCGTTCTTCATGATGCATGGAAGCAGTGGTAGATCCATCGTCCCATTGAATGGTATCTGATTGTTCATGGACTTGAGAGCCAATGATAGGATTTGCCAGATCACAGAACTCTAGGTTGGTGAGTGCAGACAAGGTGGGTGAGGGGTATGCTTGGTCATCTGGAATGGAGGAACAATTGATGGGAGGGCTGGGCGTGTCTGTCATGACGGCAATGTCACGCATTGGGTGGGGTGTCACAATGGTTGTGAGGGTCTCCTGTGCCAGGAGGATGGGGCCGATGGGGATGGTGTCGGGTTCTGAGATGGATATGGGCCCACATGACCCTGAAGGCGCTTCAGGAGATGAGGTCCGAGGCTGCTTTTGAGGGGCATGGCCTTGGGAGTTTGTGTCAGGTGTGTGCTGTTTGCTCTGCATTTCCTCTCTCTTGCATTTTTGCCATGCCTGTTTGTTGGTGGTGTTCTGTTCCTTCATCTCTTGAGCCCTGTGTGGATCGCATTTCTCATTGGCGAGCCATCTTTTTTGCCATTCGCGTCGCTTTTCCTTGGGAGTTAAGGCTGAATTGGCGAGATTGGAGTGTTGAAGCCTTGGCTTCTTCTCAGTTTGCTCAAGCTGTACCATGTTGTTTCAACGAGGAATTTCCTCATTAAGATAATGTCAGACGTGTTTTTGGAACGAGTTGGGAGAGGGTAGTTAATGCGTCGAGTTTAGGATGAGATGAGAGTCTTAAGTGAATTCAATTGCAGTTTAACAGCGTCAGACTAGAATTTATGTAATATTTTTTCATAAGAACTCCTGCACCACTGTGGGCTTCAATCAGGAGTGGACGGCTGAGGATGTCAGAAGTGTTTTATGACAGGAATTCCACTCGTAGCTAGAAACTTGGTAAGCATAACGTAAATGTAGTAGGTCCTCAAAGTCCTCAAAGTCGTAGTTGAAATCTAAACCATGTTTTCAAAGTCTTGGAAGTCCTCAAAGTGGTATTCAAAATATATATTATGTCCTCAAAGTCTTGGAAGTCCCCAAATCGTAGTCGAAATATATATTATGTCCTCAAAGTCTTGGAAGTACCCAAATCGTAGTTGATGTCTAAATCATGTCCTCAAAGTTGTGCAGGTCCATCCCGCTTGTAGGTAGATACTTGGTATTATATTTGCGTATTTTATACCCCTGTGTCCCCCTGCACTGTGCGTTTTCACATATTGAGAGCTTTGTCTGGTATCTACACTTTCATTTTCAACACCTGGGTGAACCCAATGCTACTAGATATTTCACAATTATGTTTGAAATAAGACACCAGCATTTGCATCGATGAAAGACTTTGATAATGTGCAAGGTAATGCTGAGAAAGTCTACGGAATGTGGCAATGCCCATTGATACATATATTCATTAAGGCCAGTTCAGTGATAGAATTACTGTTGGTATACATATGGTGATTCAGCTAAGCAGTTGACGACATTATTTCTCAATGCGGACATGTATTTTCTTGGTCTGGCGCTTGTAGAACTTCAGGTCTGACCTCCACTGGAACATTTGTTCGCAGGAAAGCATCCAGTATCCTGTGTCCAAACCTGATGAATCCCCACAACTGAGGACTTGGCCACCATGCCATGTAGTAGTTTGATTGTGTCTGTTTGTGAATGAGATTTTAATGCAGATGCATCATGGGAGTAGGAGAAGGTGTACCTGTGTCAACGTAATATATCCCGCAGAGTATCTCAATCTCATGCTCAGTCAGGGTATCGAAGAGATAGGTGTGGGATCTGCCTTGAGATGTATCTGCAAAATAGAGGACGTCAGGTGAAGGTTCGTTGGGTATATCGCTGGCCAGCTCTTGTTTGCATAGACACCAGAGAATTCCTCCGGAGAGGATGACATCCTCTAAGGATGGCCCCCACTCTTCTCTGATGCATTGAACAATGGAAGTGGCATTTGCAACGAACAGGTTCCAAATTTGAGTGTATTTTGGAATGAGTGGGAGCAGCAGGTAGCCAGGTAGGGTGCTGTCCTTCACCTGCTCAACCTTGAAATACATGTTGCATGTAAGGAGTTCGTGAGCATGGTCAGGATGTAAATCCCATAAGAGCGAAGGTGGTTCAAGTTCGAGTATAAGGGAGGAGATGAAGTATCAGATGGCAAATTCGTTGCTGCGATGTTCCAAGTGGAGGTTGACTTCCATTATGTATTTGCAAATGGTGTAAGCATCAATGATTTGAGATTCCTCAACATGTATAAAGTCTATTGCAGACTGTATTTCGGACTGCGTGCTGCAGAGAAGTCCATAACGGCTGTATAGGACATCTTCCAGCGAGCTGCCAAACAACATATCCTGCCCAATAGGTGTTTGGTGCACCACTGTTCTTCCCAACTCATTGTGGTCCGATGAAAGGGTAGGAGGGTTGTTTACTTGTGGAGTTGGTGTGGTATCGAGCTCCTGGATGGGTTGGTGAAATGCAACATCATCATTTTCTACATCTCGATCCTTGTCGAATAGTGAACAGATATCCCATTGGTTTGAGATTTCGTCGTATATGAACTGCTCCCGTTGTCCGGTCTTGAATTCCTTCTTCGCATCTTCGTAGTCGAGCTCTCTGCAGAACCTCCCTTGTTTTGAACGATACCACATGAAGAATCTCATTCCATCCCGTCGGGTGGGTATAATGAAATTGACAGCATCTTGGAGCCTTTTCTTGACTCATTCCTTTATGCTGTCGGAGGCTTGTCATAAAAATTCCTCATGCTTGGGTTTTCGGGCTTTAATAAGTGCATCCCATTGGTGAAGACTGTCGGGGTGGGGGTTGGAAGGACTCGGCCTGAAGTCTTCTGCAATTGTTTTATTGATCATGGCATGGATGTGAAGCTCTTCTTCTCCTCAAGGAATGGCGAGTTTAAAGCTTGGATAATTTAAGGTATTTGCATCAAATATACCTCTCGCCATTCCTATCCTGACCCAGATGGGGGCACATATGCAGTTGAGATAAGGAAATAGGATGCCCAAAGCAGAGGATGTGGGGTCAAGCATAACGCCAACGCATCTCCCTAGCATCTCCAGTTTTAGTGCATCGATGATATCACATACGTGTGTATCACTGAGACCAGATTGGATGAGAGTGTGAGAGGGGGAGGGTGGGGGTCGAGGGTCAGCATGGCTGGCGGTTTTATGTCGTACTAGAGCGCGCCCATAAAACAGGTTTACCAGCCCTACAAGACTGTGGAAAGCTAATCTTGATCTCTGGGCGCATCTGAGAGCATGGGCCTTCTTGTGGTTGCGAAGGTAACCGTAGGAAGAGGGAAGGGGTAACATGGAGAAGTCCAAAGGGAGCAGAGAGTCGATGCTGAAGGTGGACGTGGCGTGATGTAGGGTGTTCTCAAGCCATCTCCAGCTGGCTTTTTGTCCACCGGAGAGGGAGTGGGTTGATCCAGAACTGACTATTTGAATGGTGGCAAGGCACTGGAAGAGTGGTCCTGTATACTTGAGTTCTGAGTTATCTGGTGTAGCTGCGACCTGTATATAGCGAGACTGGATGTTGGGGGAGAGCGCTGGAAGACTCTGCATTGTGTTGGGACATCACAATGTATTGAATTGCAACACAGGTGTTGAGTTGAGAAGTGTGCTAGTGCGACCATCTGGAATTTCCAAGTAGAAGCCAAAGACACAGGGTTGGAATAAAGGGAGTGCAAGACATTGGTCTGAAAAAACTGGCGTACAATGAGGCATATATCAACAATGAGGCCATCCACAAACCACAAACAACAGTCGGTGGTTAATGATGATGTTGCTTAAAGTTTGGGCTCTGTAGTCAGACTTTTACGACATCTACGAGACATCCATATTTGGCGACCATTGTAATTTTAATGACTTTGAGCACTTATTGCGAGTTAATTGACCATGTATTAGAGTTTGGGCATGTAGAGTTGGTTAAGGTCGCAAATTGTGAGGCACTATGCTATGTATTACAAGCAAGAAGGAATGAGTTCTTCTGGAAGGAAGAAGAATTGTCCATCTGGCGACATCTGATTATTACCACGGGAAGCTAAACAAGAGCTAGTACACAGTAATATATTCAATTGCCCCTATTTACAACAAAAGGCTTACTAGACAGTATCTGATAGTTGTCCCATGCAGTAATTCAATTAAAATAAGCATGGACAAATCACTAGAGTGCAAATTAAACATATGAACAGAAAACATAACCAGCAAGTAAATTGTCACAGAGCCATCAACATCTGCCTTCAATGGGAGAATCATGAACCCATGGATGTTTGGCCCGGATGCCAAACCACTGCTTTGTAATGTGCAACGAATGTATAGGCAATGTCTTTTCTGCAAATCTCACAATATTTGGGACTGTCTCTGTGCGCTGTAATGATGTCTATGGATGTAACTTTCTTGATTTGATCACCTTCTCAAGGCCTCTGCACATTACATCAAACCTTGGACTTGAAGCTGGCTTCTGGGTATACTGACTGTTCAAAACTGGACCAGATCTGATCAGTGGACCGGATCTGTGGACCGGATATCAGATCGGTGGATCGGATCTGGATCTGATCTGAGATCCGAATGCATGGATATGACACAGACGTCACACACTGGGGAAGTGGTGAAGCTGGGGCATTCAAAATGGTACATCAATATTTGCCAGCACATGGAAATGTTGAGATGTTATGGTATGCTATTTAATGATAATGATTTATATCTATATCCTGTAGCGTGTCAACATGGTCTGAGAGTACATTGTGCAAGAGTGTCTCCCTCATCTTGTCCTCCCTATGCTCTCGGCAACCGTGAAGCAGATCTTTAAGTTCTGATCTCCACTTCGAGACAACATGGTCAAGATTTCCACTATGCCATTGCTTTTTGCTCTTCAAATAAATCCACCATCTTCTGGACATTCTCTTCCAGTGCTATCCTGTTTAAAATGTACTTTGCAGCCAGCCTCTTTGTTACCGAAACTTTGTTGAGAATCTCCCGCTGTTCCTCCTTAAGCTTGGCAATGCGTGTTGTGAGATTCTTTCCTCAGATGTCCCCTGGAACCCTACTCTGTCAGTTGTGCAAGAAGCTGAAGAAGGAAGGGCTCACAGATGACGAAGTTGCACATCTCAAGGTTTGTTGTTACCAGTGGAAATGTTGAGATGTATCTTACCTCCTACAAACCTGATCAGGGGACGCTGAAACAGTGTTTTCAGTGTGGTATCTGTGGAATGAACATAAGCGACCCATGTGGAACGTGCAAGCGCAAAGGTTGGTGCAACATCTCTACATTGTGTATCACCAGCAGTGAACTTACTCCTGTGATGGTTAAACTTGCAGCACATGACGAAAATGGAATCTCTGACCGAGAGGCTATTTCTTCCCAGGCTCGTCGATGCAATGCAATTGAAGGACGCCTGCATCGACCACTCAGTCCATCAACACCCAAGTCAAAGCTGAGCAATTTGCAAGAGAACAATGGAAAACCGGGGTAGTGTTACCATCTATGTCGAGTGCTGCTTGAGTCACAAGCCTGGCTCTGTTGACCGTACTCTTGGCACATATTGTGCACCCTATGCTGAGACAATGACATTCATAGGTAAGAAACTATTTCTATGTTTTGATTTTTACATGGCGCACTTACTCTGTAACTCCCTCGGCAGCTCTTCAAGAAAACATTATAAAGCTTGTCAACTCAAAATGGACTTCAAAACATGTCTCTGACCTGCTCATGTAAGCCCGACATATATTCTGCTGCTACCTGACTCACTGCCCAGGCTGTAGGAGTGAGACTGAGCTGCCTTCCATATCCAAGTGCCTGCTGGAGCCCTGAAGGGAAATAAGTCAGGCCATGCAATTTCACTCGAGTTATTCATCGATACTGAGCAGGTAAATATCTCTTTTCCCCTGATTTCAAAAATTCAACTGTATCACCCAAAACAGTACGAAAAACACACTGGTGAAGACCACTCTGGAAGTACCGATGTTGGAAAATCAACTTTCAGCCGTCAGAAGTCAAAACGCACACGTGGAAATGGTACACTGCTAAGCGATTGAGAAGTACTATGTTTTGTAAACCAACTTTGACCTCACTCATTGTGTTCAATTGAATTGACAGCCGATGAGAATGCCATTTTGACATCATCATTCCAGCATGATGCTGTAACTGGACATCCTGCTTCAGTATCTGTTTCCGACAAAATAACATTCCAACGAACCATTTGTACGATTGATCAGGATGGTAATTACATGCTCACTGAGCAGGGCACTACAGAGCAAGGCTTTCTCGCACGCAACACGCTGTTTCTCTCTGCAGCTGACCGTGGCAAGACCAAAGATGTATCTTTGGTTAGCCATACTTTTTCTTCTTGAGATCATCCTCTGACGACCTTTCTAGTTGATCATCAAAAATCAGGAATATGTGGCAAAGAAACTCTTTGATGTGGGAAAAGGTCGCGGACAGCTCGCAATACAGGATGCCTGCCAATTTCTCACCGCTGATCTGATCTGGCCCAAAAGGTTAAGCTATTTCGAAGCCAAATTTACACAGTGAGTCATTCAGGAAGGCATCGACACTGCAGGTAAGTTTATTTGGACAATTTAGAAATTAACAATTGACCTAACAATCTTTAGTGTTTCAGGTATCTGATGGCTTTATTATCAAGACCTACTCCGATGCAGGCCAAGTTGTCAATGTCGAAGTGGAGCTTCAGACTCCAATTAGCGAAATATCATCCCTACACATCAGCCAACTTCAATTTATCTAGTTGAGCCTCGCCGGGTCTCTTCTGCTGTTCTCACATATTCTGAGACTCTTGGAGTGCGCAACTGCACTGATAAACAGTCCGCAACCATCATGGCTTTTAGCCATTTGTCTTGGAGAGTTCTGCATGTGAGTATATGTTTGCAGACCTGCAGGGTATGTATGACGCAGTTCTATTTCTCTTGCAACTCATTGTCTGTATCCTATCTAAGTTACATTGACCGTGGCATCTTGCATGATACTGATTCTGTTCTGACAATGTTCGATCCAATGACTCATACTCCCCTTGGGTATGTTCCATAATTATGATGTACTGTTGCCCTAACTCTAGTGCGTTGATACAGTGAATCTGGACTCAGAGATCATGGCTTCGAGGGTATGGCTGTAGATTACTGCTTGATACTATGTTGATAGATAGAAATGTTAGATGTCCATGTCTGAGTCATGTTTGAAGCGCCATGTTTTTAAGTCAATAAAATGAAATATACACAGACATTTTGGAAGGTTTAAACCCGGAGACAGGCTAAAACACTCCTGATTATTGTCTTCGACATTTGGCATTAATACTGACAATGTTGCAGTCATACACACAGCGGAGCAGTTGAGATGTAGCTCGAATAATAGTATAACAATGTACACAACCAACAATAGCGAGGTTCGAAGAAGGGCGCACACGTAAGTTGGATTCAGATTCATCCATGCACTTCCCACCATTCATAGACGGTGATGATTCATCTTTGATGAATGCTTCTGTCACAACCAATAGAGCAAGGAGTGCGACACCATTGCAGAGTGAGAGGATCTTGATCAAAGTCAATTCTTCTAGTGGACCCACAAAATACAGGGGTGTGATGTATTTGCATGGGACACAAGAGAAGACATTCCAGGAATCGCTTGGCTCTGTATTCACCATGGAGGGCGATCTTTTTTATGCATCAACCTTTCTATCCTCCCGCAGGAATAGAACAACATCTGGTCTTGCATGGCATCCTCACAGTGGCGGCTGCGGTACATTTTTGTTCAACCATGGACCCATTGTCGCACATTGCACCCAAGACAGCTAACAATGGATCGCTGATCTGTTCATCACAGTGACTGATGGACCCAACAATTAGCAATTTAGCTCAAGAAATCCATCTTTGTATTTTTTTCCTTCTACGCTAATCTTTCCCAACAAGCCTCATGCCGGTGTCAAATCAACTCAATTATTCCGTCTTGTTGAGACCACGGGAAAAGGCTCCTAATGCCGCCTGATCCCATGAAGCCAATGCTGCTCGAATAGCAGGCAAGGTTTTTGTAGGTACATCTTGTCCGCTTTCAGGCTCCATAATGCTCTCCAAATCATAGACAGGAAAAAGGACAGAAGGGACAGAATGTGGGGCTTTTTATGACTCTGCATTGCATGGTTGGGTGTTTGAATATGGAAAAACCAGATGATAGGCCAACCAGGAGACCAGGTAAAACCAATTCCAAAGCACATCAATCCAGGGGCACACCCTTCAAATTTCTGTCCTCTGGGCGGAATGGATATACTCAAACATTAGGAAGGGGGTGAGGAGGGTTCCCCAGACGTTCTTATTGGTGTAACCTTGGGAGGCGTCAAAACGGCTCCTGTTGTAGTTGTAATCAAACACCAATCTGAGCATCAAAAAAGTGATGCCTGACGAGAATTGAGCTGATTGAGACTTGATTGAGAAACAAACAGACAATCTGAGCACTACAGCACAATGTCAAAGAAAAATAAAGGTGTCCTAACCAGCTGTATGAAAATCTCTTTCCAAAGAGTCAAAGCTAGTTGGCAACAGCATTGTGCGATGAACACAGCAAAACATGCTGTCATCATCAAACCACTTCCTAAACCAATCAGTGATTTCTGCATCACTATCACGAAGGCTGAGCTGTCTATGGATCAATGGAATGCACAATCGCCTCACAGGATCCACTACGGTGTTCTGGAACTGACAAAGTATGGTGTAGGAGATAAGGCTGAGCAGTGTTTGCGGGTTCCTGTTGTGAAGGACCATTGGCTTCTTGGCTATGTGCCTCTCCCCACCAGATATAGCTCGTCATGGGTGTATCTTTGCTATTGTGTTGAGTACTGGCTCGCCATATGGAAATGTCGGGATGTTGAGTCAAAGAAGAAGCAGAGGATGACAAAGAAGACAAATATAAAAGCCCAGGAGGAGAGAAAGGGTCTGATTGACATCGCTCGCAGGAATGCATCTGCACGTTTCCTTCAAGCTATGGTTGCCAGAAGAACCGTTTTGGAAGAGTGCATGGATAATGGTGTGAATGAAGAGGAAGAGGCATTGGCAATGAGAGTTGATGTTGCCTCCATGGATTGATTGTTGTATGTTCATGATTTACCTGTTGGATAGGATACTCGTTTTTGCTTGTTTGTAACCCTTGTGTATCATCTCTAAATGACCTACAGTTCTTTTGGTAGTGCGATTAAAAAATGCAACTGATGTTTATGTTTGATGTTGTACATGTATCTGACAATTCTTTGGGTGCTACATTTCTAACAGATATAAGCACACATTTCCGGTGGTTCGTGTCCACCCCACCATGCTGTGCAGCGCTGACGCACACACTTGCCACTTCTTAACCACTGGCTGGATCTCACTTATGTCATGCTATGCATGTGCTTTCATTGCGCACATACCTGTTCGCACTGCTGGAGATCTGGAAACCCACAGTTCATTAGATGTTTGTCCATGAAATTGGCGAAGATGCTTCAGGCGGTCAACAGAGACTGACGAAGCGCTTGCTTTCTTCTCCTGCCACACATAGTACTAGCTGGTGAATTCCCATACTTGCCTCGATTGTGCCTTTCTCTCCCCACAAAACAAGTGATGGGCTTACGGGCCCAGAATTTCTCCCCATCGACTGCATCTCAAAATAAACAGCATGTGTCATACAACGCAACCTCTCAGTCGAGAAGGAATTGGTGATAAATGCATGAGTAGGAATAACAGCTCTACATAGCTTTCAATAGTTGCCAAGGTCTCATGCTCTCAGCTATATACAGCATTGTCCATAGGCTGTGCTTATTTTCAGGAGCAAATGAGGAAAAAGATAGTGCAAAAATAGTGTACAAAAGTCTGCTTTTGTAGTTATGGTGAAATGACATGACAATGACAATAAAAAGTACCGACCGAAGGTCACCGCTTGTAATGGATAAAACACCACTTTCTTCTTCAATTGCACAGAGAGTATTAAGCCATATAGGTACTTGAAAGCCGGTGCACAAAAAAAATCAAAATTGATATGAAATGATTTGAAAACAGGTGGAGCACACATCGGAAACATGCTGAGAGCAGAGCAGACTAGATGAGCAGAGGCAGTATAAATCAGAGTGAAAATGCGTTGAGGAACACGGAAAATATCATGGTGGTATGATGCGTCCTAGTAGATGCAGCCCTTGTTGAGAGTAGTATAGAGCTGCACCGTATGTTGTGTTGATGTGAGAGAGTTGTAGTGGGCACTGAACTCCTCGGTGTGCCGTTCAACTTGGTTTGTTTCAGCTAACATAAGGCGCACGGGTTCCTGATATTAGTAGATAATGATCAGTATCACCCGAATCGAAAGAGAAAAATTCACCGTCCATTTTTGGTTTGGCTAGGACACACCTTGCCCTTGCTCTTGCTCTTCTCCACGTCGATGGTCAATTCAGCATCCAACCACTCGAGGTGGTGAGCCTTGTTCCAAAACTGAATGTTTGGATGTCTCTGGATTTAGGCATTGGACACCACTTGCATTTGTTAGTGTTGGGATGGAAGAAGGACCGAATTAGAGTAAGTGAAAAAAAAATATCAAGAACATACACACTAGATACGTGCTGACATTGAAGCTGTGGCAGGACCACTATCTGTAAAATGATCCCCATCAACTACTAATTGCAATGCAGAGGATGGCTTGATTTAAGCGTGGGATGAGATAAATGCCCCATTGAAATTGATCAAACCTCCATCGACAGAAGAAAACATCCTGGAGTGATGGATTTAAGAGACGGGGAGATATCCACTAGACCTTCATGCGGAAGTCCCATCCATGCACCTAACCTGATGATAGTCACCTGTGGTTCCCAGGCAACAGACTGGAAAATACAAATAGAAGTCTACATTGGGTGCACATATCAGGGAGATATACAGTTATAGTCTGAAAATAGAAATTTATCTTCTTGGCAACAAGCTGCAAGTAACCACGACTTGATGCTACATGCGAAATCATCAGATTAATACATTAATCAATAAGCTAGGAGTACGCACAAAATTGATCATATGCCAATATGCATGAACACTATGCGCTGGTCCAAGGGCATGTCCTTGTCGAAAGCCAACGACTGGACCGCTCGGTGCAACGCTCAGGTGGCTCGCTTGGAATTCATTTGCCATCCCTGCACAGGTTTTTGTAGAATGCCTCAACTAAGCGCTGCACAGTACTATTGTTGACCTTCCATAATGTCCCTATGACACAGCAAATTGCAGGCCGGCCGCTAGGTGTATCACGTTGTTAGGAGTATCATGGTCACTGACTGTGGTATCACAGGCAGAAAGGAATGTAAATTCATGCCGAGACAGATCTGTTTGTGTGATAATGAGGAGTGAAAGTGGCTGGTCTCACATGAGAAAGGCCGAATTGAAGGAGTCTTCATATTTCTGTGTCCCATGACACGAAAAATGGAGCCAAGTATTCTCTCGCAGCTACACAGTGCCCTCAATTTCGTTGCATCAACACTCGTTATCTTGGTGAAGGAAAGAGTTGGGGGAGGGGGTAACAGACTCTGCACTAATTCCAGTTCAGGCTCCACACATTCCAAAGTGTGTGAAGCACTGGCTGGGCGATCCTGAGCAATGGCAGCAAAGGACACTGACAGAGACCTGTCATGTCTGCGAGCATTTATCAATGCAGTAAGCGATGGTGTGTATGAAGAGACATAGAACTATGAAAGGAACTGCCCATCTTTCCAGTACCGGCCAGCAGCGTGCAATGGCAGGAAATTGAAGACAAGCGTCGGGCACCACCATATTTGGGAGCCTGGTCGTGCAAATCTGCCCAAATTTTCGATCATCAGGTGGACAACGTCATCCCACAACTGCGCCAAGGCTGTTGTTAAGGCTGGTGTACTTCCGCATTGGAGTCTCATGTTCCCTGTACTCGCCAGCAGCGTGCAACGGCAAAAAATTGAAAACAGACATCGGACACCACCATATTCAAGAACCTCGTTGTGGAAATCGGGTAAGATTTTTGACCTTGTTTGTGCAGGATGATAATGCCATCACAAGACAACTTGCTTGCGAGGAGCATGATGATAAGCCCATCACGAGCTGCATCTTGAAGATTGGAGAATAAGGGGGAAGGAGGAAGCGAGAGAAGCCCTCGACCTTCCGGATCTCTTCTACAGCTCCATTCCAGTCATTTACTAAATGTCTGTACTAGGTTTTGTCTACTTCTACAATCGACTCTTGGGGTCGCTTCT
>NW_024540586.1:0-32900 GCF_016647625.1 Suillus subalutaceus | reverse complement strand
CTGATCAACGCGTCAACATCTGGTACCAGTGTTGTCCGTACACGATCAAGCTCGGTGCGGATAGCAGTGATGGTGCTTTGTCTGTTGGAGGCTCTTTCACTTTGGGTTGTGGCTGGATGACGGGGCAGCCGTCGGCGCTGATGGATGTGAATGACCGCCCATCAACGCAATAGTAGAGTTTTCGCGTATTTTATAAGCTGTCACTGAGAAATATTGAGTTGAGGCAGCAAGCTGAAAACATACGTGGCTGTACATACGTGGCGCGGAATCATCCTTCATCACAGCTCCAGCGTGGATGAGCTTGAAGGATCCGAGAGGAAGGTGGGTATATTCGCTAGGTCTGTTCTCAGTTTTTCCGAGCTTAGTCTCCAGAGGAGGCACTGGAAAATGCAGAGTCTCCCGGTCCCATTTGACATGAATCATGGCAGAGAACGGATTTTTGGACTGGCGAAAAGGTGCACCGCAGAAAAAAGTAAGCCGCGCGAAGAAAAGCACGAAGCTGAGGATGACTGTGGAATTCTGTGAGTACGATTGGACAACACGTTACTAGACAAGAATCACCTTGGTGGAGTGACGACAGCTTGAAAGCTTGAACACCTCGGCTTGAGCCGATGATCTAAAACACAAATACTCAAAGTTCTTGAAAGAGCTAGAGACGTGACACCTTTAAATGCTAACAAGACCAAACAACCGGCCTCATTAATTGCAAGTCAAAACTAAAGCTACATGCCCCCGAAACAAAACAATATAATGGCCCACTATGGTCTACTGCAATCCCAAGAGAACGGGGAAATAATGGACAATGTCGACATAACAAAGGAGATTAGGGTATATCAACGACCAGCGTCAATGCGCGAGTGTGAGTGATAATACATGTAAGCAAAGAGAATGTTGGGTAAAGCGATGGCGGTATGCGTCGAGTATCTATGTGGAGAGAAGGCAATGCGCAACAAAAAAAATGCAGATAGGGGTGCATGACATAACGGCCACTGCGAATGCGCAATACCTGCTTATCGCCCTCCCCGATCCCGCCATTCGATCGCCTTTGCTACCCAACTCACCATATCAACACATTGATGTTTGCGCATCCATGGATGTTCAAGCAACTCCTTGTAGGTGGCTCGCTCATCTGCATTCTTGATGAGGCACCGTCGAACCCAGTCACGCGCCTCTGGAGACCATCTTCGCTTTCCCTTGCGCATGAAGCTGGATTGTTCTGGTGATGCGCTATAAGACCAGAATAAACCTCGACTTCTTCGTCTGCGAATTCCTCGTCTTCTGGGAGTCCAGGTGCTTCGCCGTCCACTATGGCACTTAGTTGCGCAAATACATTCTCGTAAGTTTCCGGAGGGTATGGGTATCTATTGATTGGTCAGTTGTGTACTAAAAATATAGCCAACTAGGGCACACCTTCCTCGCGCAATTTCAACGATCGACAGGCCCAGGGACCATACATCTGCACTGACCGTGTATGAAGTGAAGGCATCTTCCAAATTAGATCCAGATGGTGAAGAACCCTTAATTCTCTCGGGCTGCGGAAGTACACGATATCAATAGAGTTCAGTGCTAGTCCGAAGTAAGAACCCACAGCCATGTAACTCTGAACAACCAACATTCGTCTTCGCAATGCTCTTCTCTCCAGCTGTCCGCTAACACCGAAATCGCAAAGCTTCACTTCGCCCTTGCAATTGACAAGGACGTTCGTAGGTTTGACATCCCGGTGCATGACCCCAAGTTCAGTTTGAGGAATTCTAGTCCATGGGACATGGATGAAGCGATGCGGCAGAGGTGCTCATCGGCAAGTGGTGGAGGGCTAGATGTCCATACAGAGCCCGGACTGGTAGATAAACTTGGCGGTAGAGAAACATTACCATTCGGAAAGCAACACAAAGAAGCCAGCGAACCACCATCCATGTACTCCATGCAGTAGTACACGCACGATTCCACGAAGAAGGCACCATAGAAATCCACAATGTTGTATGAGCTTAGGGCGCGGTGCAGGATGTCCAACTCCATCAGTATTCCATTAAGTTTAGTGGAGTCTAGCTCGAGACGAATTTCCTGGAAGTGATGTTTAGATAAGGGGATCAAAAACGTGTCAGGGGTTGAACCTTCATAGCCATCTCGACCTTTGTCGGTCGATGGAGAACCTTCTTGACTGTGCCATAGTTACCGCGGCCGAGCTCATGCTCGAGAACGAGCTCTTCCATATTTATAGCATAAGATGGTCCATTGGAAAATCGACACCCTCGGCATGGAGAACTGCTTTCCCGGCGAAGTTGAGGCGTCCAGAAGGATCACTAAAAGAGGGAAGAAGTTGGTTTTGATTCATGATAACGGGAGAAGAGAAAGAGAGAGATACGCACACGATCCTGTTGAAATTTGAAAAAGGAGTATCAAATGATGAGGGCCCTCTCCTGGCTTCAGCTAGCGATGGACGCCCTGCTCCAAGCCTGCACCGATAGCACCACCTCCTGTTTCAGGGTTTATGTCGGATAATTTGAATGCTGGCCTATTGCGTCTGCCCGCAGCAGGAACACCGCCACCGCGTCCGCGAGCGCGTGTAGCAGCCGATGACGAGCCTGGTGAAGCAGAATATGTGTGAGAAGATTGAAGAATAGGATGGTTTGATTCGTTTATGGAAGCATGTTGCAGTGCCCTTGTTGTGGCATCGAGGGAGAGAGGGGCCGAACCGGGTGACGCAGATGATCCGCGATTCAACATCTGAACAAGGTAGGTCAGACACAGCAACGAAAATTTTCAGTGAAATCAAAGATGGAAAAGTAAAGTACATACTGCTGTCATTTTCGCCTGCAATGAAGGGGTATTGGAGCATTTCCTCCTCTGTTTGCGAATAGACCACTTAAAGTGTTGCGGGGAGCACCACCATTCGAAGGGGTGGCGGACGTGGTGCTGGTCTCTGGGACGATACAGGATCTGGAACGGGTCTAGGAGGATTATAAGAAGAAACGTTGTCCTGAACGGACGCAGAATCTGGCTGCATCGAAAGTCAGTTGTGGTTGTTGAGGTGGAGGGACAGCGATAATCGAGATTTCCATATATACTCTATCGCTTTCAGTGAGGTCACGCGTCACACCGACCGGTTATGAACAAAACGATGGCATCAATGCGCATCACTGACCAAAGCGTGCATTTCGGCTTGTGTCCGAACTGTGTAGAATGTTCTCTTCTTCGACATCCTCTATTTATTCTGATGTCATACCGGGTAATTTAACTTGGCCTCGTGGCACAGCAAAAGGAACAGCCTTGCCCTTATGCTGTCATAGGGCAATCCTGTACGGTGGTGCATATACACATCATGTGAACATCTGTGGCAGCCCCTCGCGGATCTTGACCACGAACACGTGTAAACACTCGTCTGCGACACCACACCGCAAGTCTTCAATGTCAAGGTTGTCGCTCTGACCGCTTCAAGTGCAATCATCGCGCTTTCTAGTTCATGTCCGTAACCACCCGGATATAGCTCACGCTGTAGCTCCGGTCACCCGGACCCGGCGCTATACACGCAACGGGGGAAATAGATATGTGATTACTGAGTAGACTTGACGGTAATCACTGCCAACCTCAAGCTTTGATCGGTCTTTGAGAAGGGGGCACCGAGGACATATATATAGCTCTGAATTCGCTCAATGGTTCACACAGCGATCAATATCGGGAACTGCGACGGCGATGTTAAGTCTCGGTGCACCTCACTTCGTCGTGATCGATGACGTTAGACTGATATCAATCAGCTTCTTTCAGGGGTTCGAGGTAATACCACAATAACCCCTGTGAACAGAGTATTCCCAGGGAGACTCTTCGTCCATGGGGTTACCTTTTGACGTCGACAGTCACCTACCATTACTATCATATTGATGTAATCTGAAGTCAGTCCGGCCAAGTAATAATAACCGTTATTATCAATATCAATTCTGTTTATCTGTCACCACTAGATGTTGACAGAATCGCACTAACTCCTTGTTGTGCCTTACATCGGCTGCGGAACGAAGGCTCTGATCTAAACTTCTTCACGTTCAGTTGATATAATCCGAAGTCCGTCGAAGTAATAATAACCATATAGCGACACCGTGTACTCAGGCATACCATCTCTCCCAAACTTAGACACGCTAGTGTCATAGGGGTATCTAGAATTCCAAAATCCCTACTGCGCATTATTAATACTCGGCGCGAAACCCCACGCGCTCCATGGGAATAGTCATACACCGAATACCCTGGACGACGATAATCGCGAGCGTTCCAGATCAAACTCGTGTAAACAAGACAGTACTCACATGATTTCAAAACTCATCCCCTGCAGCACGCGACATCAACACACATTCAACAAAAGTACCCAAACAACTACCGATGATGGCAAATCCTTCCATGAATGTATCGTCCATCCCGACAATTCCGCCGATGCAGTTGCTGTGCTCGCTTAGGTAGCGTGTATTATATGAAGACACTTTGACTCACTTTGACCCGTCTCCATCTTGTCCGAGATTGAAGTCCTGCATGTTAAGGCCGAAGTCATGCCCACCAAGCAAGAATGAAATCGTGGGGTTAGAGTTGCATGGAAAGGAGAAGAATTGGAGTCGTAATTTGCTGCGGGACCAGCCCCGGGTATCTATGACTCGTCAGCAAACATGATGGGCGAAGCAAACTTGAAGAGCGAGAGACTGACATTGGCATAGATCGAGGATGCCACCGCCTGCGAAACATATATCAAAGTAGTACCTGTGTCAATTGCCTATGCAGGGGAAACGAAGTGACAATGAGTGAAGATGCGGCTGACGGGTTGAGCCTTACCGCATGGAGGTCACCAGTTACGTTTTTCCCTTCAACAACGGCTCCGTCGAATTGCACTGTCCAGTAGGTCTGTCGATAAGAACCGTTAGACAGGAGGCATAAAGATGTAGGAGGATAAACCTTGGAAATAACTGGGACCCATGTCAAAGGTCCTACTGCCTTCGACATATCGTAACCCCCCAGAATTATCTAAAATATCATTTCGATTACGATCATATCAAAGCTAAAGCATGACATACCATCGACCCGCTCGCCTTTCCTCTTGTCAAATATACAGAGAAGAATGGTGCCGAGACCTTGTCTTGCATAATCAAGTTCTCGAAGAATGTTGCCTCCCCTGACGTCGCGATAGAGCTGAAACCAAGCCCGATGAGGCCAGAGATAGGATCGTCGTTGAAGTCACTCGACACGAGTGACGGCACCAAAGTATTGCTTATCGATCTCCAGACTACCAATGCTGATCGTATCATGCGCAAGGGTGCCTCCTACATTGCCGGATCCCTGAGCAACATCAAGCCTGCATAGATGTGATAGAGAAACGCACGTAAGTCACATTGAATGGATTCCCAGTATCCGTGTACGTTGAACTCGCATTAGCTTCATATTGCGGGTTCGCGCAATCGCCACAATCCACAGGGATCCAGAGGTCTGCAGAGCCCGTGTCTATAATCACTGAGAGCTGTTGTGGGTGTGTGTCGTTCCCAAACCCGACTGGGCCGTAGTACTGGAGATCGATGTTCCCAACCATCTCGTCCGTCAGGGGGTCTGTCGCACTCTGAGCGGCGGCATTCATCGCCAAAAAGCTCATGTTGGCTTGATGTGATACTGGGGTTGATTCGGACAACGCAAAACCGGAGGGGTTGCTCGTCGTATCGGTGAGCGCCGCGTCTGAAAGCGCATCGAGCCTGGGGTCTGAAAGTGCATCTGGTAGCACCACGAGGTTCTTGCCAGCTAAAACATCTTGTGCATCCATGTATTTTAGTTTGATGGCTTTTAACTCGGCCATCTGAGTATACAAATTAGTCTTGCAGAAGATTGCATACGACAGAAACTCACCGCGACCCGCGAATTGAAGATTGGAATGTTGATTTCAGCTACGACGGTCGAGCTGTACCAGTCCTAGGTGTGGTTGGACGTTCCAAAGGGATCATGCACGTACATCGAGGGTTCCATGTCATGCATGGGAAAGCCTAACGCGTCTGTGGTCAGGAGGAGAAAGGAAAAAGGGAAGAGGAGCATAGTAGCAGACGTGATAAAGGGTGGAGGAAAAATGACGGGAGCTGGAAGTTGAAGCAAGTCTTTTAAACCATGTAATTCCAATCTAGACTGGCGGCACGCTTCAACACACTGCTTCTTTCTGGTGTAACATAACAATTTGAAGACTTACCAGCCCAGATCAAAATGCTGCTTTGAAAGGCAAATAAAGGCCTGAGCCCTGTGCATCTGACTGAAACCCGACATCGAGCAAGTTACATCCACGTCACTGAGTCCGGAATCAAATACGGCAGACAACGTACTGCTCTGGTCGTTGGCGGAACCTTGATAAAATATTTGCCTACACAAGTCCATGTGTACCTGTATGTGAAGCGCGATATGTGCAGCTTCCCTTGGGTCCAATAGACAAGGAACTCGCACATATCGGGTTGCACCACACAATTGATGGAGGATGATTCGAAGCTTGATGATATCCTAAAGTAAGCCATTCCAGAGTGTTGTGAATAGGCAGTGACATTGTGTTCTCGCCAATACTGTCACGCTTGCCGCCATAAACCTGTCTTTGGCCTCGCTCCCAAATTCTGGCTTTGACCAACACAGCACCTTGCGGCGCATGCGCGTCATATGCGACTCGTACATCGCCTACAGCCCTTCCGGAACGCGGAGTTAGCGACTAAATTAAAACTGGCATACACAACTCCACCAGGCGCCCAAATTGCCACGAAACCTGCCTTGACTCAGTCCTCGAGGCTCCAAACTGCCCACTTGCCGCCCGTAGTGCTAGGTCTAACAGCGCATCGAGCTGCTACATCGCCATTCTGAATATAGGATATTGATATATCGGCAGGTGTGCAAGTTGATGTGAGCGGACAATAATTGTCTCTGGAATATCTGCTTGTCATCTATAAGGAGCACCCGATAATGAATTCGTGCACAGGTGACGAGAAGTTGAGAAGAGGGATGTACAGCTAATGGAATGTATGCAAATCCAGATTACAATTAGAGTCGCTGACAAGATTGCGATATCACAGCCAGTAAGGGAGCACAATTGCGACCGAGTTGCTTATTCAATTGTCTTAGATTTACTTAGAGTATGTTTGGACTTGTTAGGAATGGAAGCTGTTGCCAAATAATAGACAACAACAACGTCAACTGCCGCCGCACAGGCTTTGGGGCCAGTAGTTTCCGAGTCTATTCGCAGCTATGTAACTCGGTCTCAATGGCCACATGTGGGCACTAGCACAGAAGTGCTGAAGTGAAATGCAGGTTTTTGGTGTTATTATTTCTCCCATAAATTGATTGTAGGAGTCGGGATGCTTAGGATGATATTTGAATTTGCCATTTATATCTACAAAAACTTTCTCTCCGATTGCCTGATGGCTGAGCCTGAGCAACTCTGACGTGATGCTGGCTGTGCACTGGCAATGTGGCCGCACAGCAGCCTCGTGTCCTCCTGTACTAAGCGCCTATATACTCGTTCTTCAACTGCATTCAATCCAACGAGCTTTCCATAGTAAAGTAAATTGAAATATCCATCTGTCCATCCCATCTTCATCACGCCCCCCCCACTATCCATCAATCGATAGCTTGATCGTTTCCGCAACTCAATTCTTGTCACAACAGACAAACTTCAATTCAAATCTTCGTACGTCGTCCCTCCAGATAACTACCGCCCAGATTATTTCTAAACACACCCTCGAACCAAGCTCGTATTTTCAGTTGATTCATTGCATCTCGCCGCATATCACACCTTTCGTCAATGAGTGATAATCAATGTCAGTTCTTCCATCTCTTAACTCTCGCGTACTCTCTAACCTCTTTGACAGTTCTCGAAGGAACTTGGGCGAGGCTGGCCCAGGTCGCTGTCAAGGGTGCTCAATACAACTCCCGTGAACGTCAGCCCCACCCGAAATGTTTGGATGGGACCCGGGTTGATCTCCTCAAATACATCCACGGATTCCTGGACAGCACAGGGGAGAATCAGCTCATTTGGCTGCATGGCACGGCTGGTGTCGGAAAGTCTGCCGTTGCGTTTACAGTTGCTGAAAAGATGAGAGGTCTAAAGATGACAGAAGAGACGACCGTTGAAAGGCGGCTAGCGGGAACATTCTTTTTCTCGCGCAAGCACACAAACCGCTGCACAACTGGATATTTCTTTGCGACGCTTGTTTACCAGCTTGCCACCAACTTTCCAAGTATCCGGCAGGATGTGAACAGAGCCATCCGCAACAATCCTGCCCTACTAGACCCAGACACGCCCCTCTGCGACCAGATGGAGGCTCTCTTTCTGCAACCCCTCCGGAAACTTCAATTCAGATTGTGCGGATGTCCGCCTTTGTCGTTTGTTGTCGATGCGCTTGATGAATGCACGTCTGAACCCGAGCTTACCGATCTCATCCTTTCCCTTGCGCGGGCTCTTCGTGAGCCTAATCTGCCCGTGATCCACATTCTGCTCACGAGTCGCTCGGAATCGCATATCTGTAAAGCCTTTCAGAACGAAGAGGTGCGCCCGCTGGTGTGCGAGATACCAGTGAAAACTTCTGGGGAGGGCGTTGCTACCATCATCTCGCTAGACGGTGCCGATGTCGACAACGACATCTATATATTTTTGCAGCATTCATTCGGAGAGCTGCAAAGCCGTCATCCCGATTTCCCGCAGCCATCGGGGAGTGACCTTGCGAAGCTTGCGAGCCGAGCGGGCAGACGTTTCATCGTGGCGTCTACGATGATGAAGTTTATTGTCGACGACGGATACAAGGATCCCCGCGATCGGTTACAGCTGATGCTCGAACTGACGAGCGAGCTGCTGGCAGGAACGGAGGTTTACAAGTTATACGATTGTATCCTCTCCACATGTGCCGATCCCAAGCGGGCATACCTTCACTTGTCCATTGTCGCTGCACTTGCAGACCCTCTGCCGCTGTCACAAATCTCGAAACTTCTTGGCCCTGGTCAGGGCTGTGATGCCGAGGCGACGCTAGTGCAGCTACGGTCCGTCATGGATATTCCTACCCACACCAGTCTCCCCGTGAATATCTATCACTCGTCCGTTCGCGACTACGTTTCCGACCCCTCGAACTGCAGCCTCCTTCAAGTACGCGAACACGATATGCCATCACCCCACGCCCTACTCGCTGATTCTTCTCTCCGCTTGATGAAGGCGATTCCAAAAGGCACGGCTCTCTTGGATGCACTCTCAGAACTGAAGAAGCAAAGCAAAGCCATGCAACCCAAGGACCCCCATATGTTTAAAAGACTCATTAGCGTTCCTTGTTCGGCCACCAGAGCCACTGTCATCTCTCATCTGTATGCTGTGGCTTCGAGGAGATCACCCTTCAAATTTACAATCTTGGCTGGGGACTGTGGACGGGTTTGCCTGGCTGCAGACCCGGGCAGGACGAGAGTGGCTGCAGACCCGGACAGGACGAGAGTGGCTGCGGACCCGGACAGGACGAGAGTGGCTGCGGACCTGGGGAGGACGAGAGTGGCTGCAGACCCAGGAGGGACGAGACTGGCTGCAAAACCAGGGAGGACGAGACTGGCTGCAGACACAGGCAGGACGAGACTGGCTGCGGACTCCGTGTGGACGTGACTGGTTGCAGACCCAGGCAGGACGAGATTGGCTGCAGACCCAGGACGGACGTGACTGGCTGCTGACCCTGGAGGGACGAAAGTGGCTGCAGACCCAGGGAGGACGAGACTGGCTGCTGACCCAGGGAGGACGACGCTGGCTGCAGACGCAGGCAGGACGAGACTGGCTGCAGACCCAGGAAGGACGAGACTGGCTGCAGACCCAGGGAGGACGAGGCTGGGTGCAGACTCAGGAAGGACGAGACTGGCTGCAGACCCAGGGAGGACGAGAGTGGTTGCAGACCCAGGGAGGACGAGATTGGATTCAGACCCAGGGAGGGCGAGAGTGGGTGCTGACCCAGGAGGGACGAGACTGGCTTCAGACCCAGGGAGGACGAGGTTGGCTGCAGACCCGGGGAGCACGAGAGTGGCTGCAGACCCAGGAGGGACGAGAGTGGCTGCAGATCCGGGGAGGACAAGAGTGGCTGCCGACCCAGGGAGGACGAGAGTGGCTGCCGACCCAGGGAGGACGAAAGTGGCTGCAGGCTCTGGCAGGACGAGAGTGGCTACAGATCCAGGCAGGACGGGACTGGGTGCAGACCCAGGGAGGACGAGACTGGCTTCAGACCCAGGGAGGACGAGGTTGGCTGCAGACCCGGGGAGCACGAGAGTGGCTGCAGACCCAGGAGGGACGAGAGTGGTTGCAGACCCAGGGAGGACAAAAGTGGCTGCAGACCCATGGAGGACGAGAGTGGCTGCAGACCCAGGGAGGACAAGACTGGCTGCAGACCCAGGCAGGACGAGACTGGCTGCAGACCCAGGCAGGACGAGACTGGCTGCAGACCCAGGGAGGACGAGACTGGCTGCGGACTACGTGTGGACGTGACTGGCTGCAGACCCAAGCAGGACGAGACTGGCTGCAGACCCAGGAGGGACGTGACTGGCTGCAGACCCAGGGAGGACGAGACTGGCTCCGGACTCCGCATGGGCGTGACTGGGTGCAGACTCCCCATGGTCAAGTGTGGCAGTCCACTCCTGCAGCCTCCGTCTGGGTGACAATGGAAGAATTCTCAAGGACATCGGAAGCGATCAAGGAGTATATCACTATCAGCGATGTGCCTTTACTCCCAGCTTTTCAAGTAATCCAGCAGTTCAAGACCTTGCCAGATTTCTTGATGTTTCCGGTTTTCCTGGCATTAAGACACCAGCATCATTCCACTTCTGCATTACCAAAAAGTCTTCTACCGGAGAATGAGATAATTCATGCTATGAATGCCTTCAAGAGTTTCGCGAACGAGGCACTGGAACGCAGTCGAACAAGTTCCGACGCTCTCAAGTACGCCTGCCACAACTGGGCCGTACATCTTTCGCGTGCTCCCCGTCCATGGGATGGCATGCTCAATCACATATTCCAGGCTTTTTGGAATGATCATATTATATCCTGGCTGGAAATGGAGTGGTGTTTGAAGGGTCTGCTGCCTTGCCTTGGTATTTTATCCGAAGGGCAGAAATTTGCAAAGGTATGTATTTTTTTTAACAATCTCGATCCGCCTACTCAACAAGCTCATATTACCTTGTTTCAGGTTCTTGATTTCATGACACCCCTTGCAACTCTCTCTCCTGTTAACGCGCGCGCAGCCTGATAGCTGTCAGCCGTCGATCCCGATTTCTGATAGGACTAGAACGAGGCGAGTCTCAGCGTGGTGTTTAGGACGACGATGAGCGCTGATGTGAGACGACGCGACGGCGCTACTGATAAATGGACATGCGGATCTGTGGCCGAGTGTCGAAGGTGAAACTGTACAGTACGTAACACATGATACAACATGATATAACAAAACAGCACATGATACAAGGTGATCACAAGATGATATAATGCGTGTGGCATATGTTGCTAAGACAAGATAAAAAGTGACTAGACAAGAACATACGATCACCAACAATTTCTGACACCACTCGACGAGGGAAGCTTCGGCACCCACGTCTACAGCTCTGAAATGTTGACCAGAGGACCGTCAACTCCAGCAACTATGCTTCTCACAGAATTGCTTGTCGTTACCTCACATGCGAAGCCTATTCCTAGTCCTCGCCCATCAACCCAACCTCCACCCTCAGCTACTTTCCCTCTTGCACAACCCTTACCACCTGTCCCTTCTCCGGCGAGGCCCAACACTGCCGTGTTACACATTGGCACATCTAAGAAGGACATGTTAGATGAATTTTGAATCAACAGTAATAGCCAGCTCGAATCGGACACCCCTAGCCCATCAATACTACACCAAGTGCCGCATAAATTTAGGCTGAACAAGCTCAATGATTTTAATTAGGTTTGCTTCGTGCAAGCTCTGACCAAGTATTTGCTGTATTATGGTTAACAACGTTGACAATAAATACAAGCGAATATAGCAGTGTAAGGGAATCAATAAATGAAGGGACATAACTCGTTGACTTTCTGCGAATTATCAGAGCCTCATCTTTGGATGAAGGAGTCCAATTATGGCCTGGTGTTCGATGTAGTACATCACAGATGGAATAAACAAGAACATAAAATAGTCGCGGAAGGCTCAGCTCAATGCAAGAACTTCCAAGAAGCATTTTCCGAGGGTCCTCGATGTAGTCTCGGACAACGCGTCAGATAACGGTCACGTGAGATAGAATGATGAAGAGACTCTTACGAACCTAGGAGGGTGACTGCCTCCCGACCATCGAGTAGTCTGTGGTCACAGGTGAGGGCGACGACCATGATAGGTCGGACGATGATCTGGCCGTTTACAACGACAGGTTTGTCCTTGATCGCGTGCATGCCGAGCAAAGCAGACTGTGGCAGGTTGATGATGGGCGTTCCGTACAACGAGCCAAAGACACCACCATTGGAACTAAGCGCACGAAATTAGTATTGGTATGTATTGAGAATCAAAGAAGCTTACATGGTGAATGTGCCTCCTGCCATGTCCTCGAGAGTCAATTTACCATCCCTGGCCTGAAGACAACAGGTAGTAAGCTCCAGGAGAGTGCAATCTATACAGTGCTTGCCTTATTTCCGAGAGCAGCAATCTCCTTTTTCGATCTGAACAAAGCCCATGTCCTCAACATTCCTTACTACTGTGGTGACCAAGCCCTTGGGCGTCGCTGTCGCGACGCCCCGGGCCAGGTCAACGAAATCGTGGTAGACAATCTCGTCACCCTCGATGGACGCATTTGCAGCACGCACGAGCGAACGGGCTCATAAAGCCAAGCTTGACATTATGCTCTTTGAGCACTTCGTCCCTGTACTTAGTATTAGACCGTCTTTTCCCATCGGACAGGGGAATTGTCTAAGCTATGACGGCCTTAAGAACAATGTCGACCAGCTTCTGATGCTTACAAGTAGTATGCCTGTCAAAATCGGGCCGTCCATCTCTCGCAAGCTCCGAATCCATGATTCACCATATATTTTAGGCCCTATAGAATTGCCATCGCCCTCCCAGACTCGAAAGGCAGTGTTGTTTGAAGGGTCTGCGGTCTGTGGTATTGCTTCGTTGATTTGTCTGAACGCAAAAACATGCACAAGTATGTGTACTTTCCCACTGTTACACTGAACATCCCACCAAGTGATACTGCATTACATTAGATTCCAAATTTCTCTTTTCTTTGGGCTGGACCTGTTAATGTCCACCTCCAATAAAGCACTGCCAGTATGCATTACTTTCGACTCCGAAATGTCACACTGGACTCCCGGGCACCTGCAAACTCACAAGATTATCTGAAATTTGCCCGAACCATATCGATATTTCCATGTATACTAGATCATTTCAAAGCGAAGTTTACGTGTTACACGCTCTCTTTCTGCTGCGGTTATAAGCAACACGTCGGCGCATTCATCTCGGATCATCCTCATCCTCAACCTCCTTTGATTTGTTATTCACTTGGCCTCGTGGCAACACTGCAACGGAAAAAAACTTTATAGTGGTTATGCTGTCATAACAGCCTGTCTCATCGGCCCAGATATCCTGTACGGGTGGTGCGTTATGGTACACCCGCTTTAATGACGTATTGCCAGCCTCGGTATGGACAATTTTGCTGTACAACATCATGTGAACGTCTGTGGCAGCCCTCGCGGATCTTGTTTACCTCACCGCACGAGAAACACGCGAATTACATTTCAACGTTTTTACTTTGACTGCGTCAAGTGCAGTAATCAGCGTGACTTTGTAGTTCATGTCCGTAGCCACACAGATTTCAGGGGTTCAAGGTCAGTAAGTCTTCACCGCCAGATCGTATCCTGTGAGCAGAGCACGGCCTTCCTTTCCAGGAAACTGGCGTCAATGCTGTTTTTCCGTTGCCTTTCAAACACTCAGAAAGCTGGTGTACTCTGGAGTACCGTCGAAGTACTAATACTTATCATCTCTAGACGCTATATATCCATGGGTGTCAATTATACAAAATATTTTACTGCGCATTATTGATGCTAGGCGCAAAGCCCACCCGCGCTCCGTGCGAGTAGTCAAATACCGAGTACCCTAGACAATCACAGTCACGAGCGTTCCGGATCAAACGTCATGCAACAAGACACTACTCACATGATTTCATAAACACATTCCCTGTGGCACGCGACATCAACAAGACATCCAAGAAAACCGAATACACAAACAACTTACCGATAATGACAATTCCTTCCATGAATGCATCGTCCAGGCCAATGATTCCGCCAATGCAGTTTCTGCGCTGATTCAGGCGATATGCACTATATGAAGACACTGGCTTACGTTGACCCATACCCATCTTGTCCGAGCTTAAAGTCCTGGACACTGAGTCCGAAGTCGTGCCCACCAAGCGAGAATGAAATCGTGGGGTTGGAGTCGCACGGAAAGGAGAAGAAGCCGGAGCTATAGTTTGCTGCGGGGCCAGCCCCGAGTATCTACGATTTGTCAGTAAGGTGGCGAGGGAAGCAAATAGCAAGAGACTCACATTGGCGTAGATTGAATTTGCCAAAGCCTGTGAAACGTATATAAAACTAGAACCTGTGTCAATCACCTGTTTACGTGAAACGAGGTGAACCTGCGTGAACTTCCGGCTGACGAGCTGAACCTTACCGCATCGACGTCACCAGACACGTAGTTCCCTTCGACAACAGCTCCGTCGAAATGCACTGTCCAGAAGGTCTGCCGATAAGAACCAATTAGACGGGATGCTTAAAAGCGCAGGAGGGGCAACCTTGGAAATAACCGAGACCCATGTCAGAGGTCCCACCGCCTTGGACATGTCGTAGCCACCCAGAGTTATCTAAAACAAAATTCCTCTCGAGTACAGTTATATGAACACCAGCGCGCAGCGTACCTTCGATCCGCTCGCCTTTCCTCTCGTCAAATGTACCGAGAAGAATGGTGCTTCGACCTTTTCCTGCATGATCAAGTTCTCAAAGAACGTTGGCTTCCCTGATGTCGCGATGGAGCTGAAACCGAGCCCAAGACACCCGGAGATCGGGTCGGCATTGAAGTTACTCGACACATCAGTGACAGCACCAAAATATTGGTTGTTGACTTTCAAGCCACTCATGCTGATCGTATCATACGCAAGAGTCCCTTCTGCATAGCTGAGGCCCTGCTGCCCAGCAACATCAAGCCGGCACCGAGATAGCGGGAGGGAGACGCACATAGTTTACATTGAACGCATTCCCAGTATTCCTGTATGTTGAACTCGCAGCGGCGTTATATTGCGGGTTCATGCAATCGTCGCAGCCCACAGGGATCCAGATATCTGAAAAACCCGTGTCAAAGGCCACTGAGAGCTGTTGTGACTTCTTCCCAAATCCGAGTGGGCCGTAGAACGGGACGTTGATGGTCCTCTGTATCTCGTCCGTCAGGGGGTCCGTCGCACTCTGAGCAGCGGCATTCATCGCAGAAAAGCTCGTGTTTGCCTGCTGCGATATCGTGGTTGATCCGAACAGTACAAAACCGGATAGGTCGCTCGTCGTATCGGTGAACGCCGCGTCTGACAGCGCATCGAGCCCGGGATCCGAAAGTGCATCTGGTAGCACCACGAGGTTCTTGCCAGTCAAAAAAATAAGAGCGTTCTGGTATTTTATTCGGAGGACATCTATCTCGGCCATCTGGGCATACAAGTTAGTTTTGTAGAAAGGTTTACGAGACAGAGGCTCACCACAGATTGGATATCAAAGACTGGGACAATCTTCGAGGTCACCAAGTCCTGGGTGTAGTTGAACGTTCCAAAGGGATCCCGCACGTAAATTGGGGGGTAAAGCACCATGTCATACATAGGAGAGCCTAACACGCCTGCAGTCAGGAAGAGAAAGGAAAGGGGGAAGCGGGGAAGCATGGTAATCGTAAAGGGTGAAGAAAACCTGATGGGAACTGAAGGCGAAGCAAGTCTTTTAAACCCACTGGCATAGATTCCAATTCGGACTAGCAGCGCGCTCTAGTAATATAACAGCCTGAGCTGACCCGACAACCCAGATCAGAATGCTGCATTGAAAGAAAGGGTGGGGACAACACCGTATTTGACTGAAGCCAGACATTGGGCAGGTGACACTCATCTCAATGAGTTGGCCGGATCAGATATGACAGGTAATATACCACTGCTGCAGAATTGAACAGTGCGCACAACAGCCTGAACTGACCTTCCAGCCCAAATCACAATGCAAAAAAGGTCAAGAAGACACTGCATTTGGCTAAAGCCAGACATTGGATATTCACACCACTAAGTTGGCGGGATCAAATACGATAGGCAATATGCTGCTGCTGCTGCCGCCGACTCGTTAGCCAGAACTTTAAGCTAACTTCGGAAAACTGACTGACTTTGCCTACACAATCTTTATGCACCTATGTGTCTGCACGTACAACGCAGTGTATGCAGCCCACCCTAGATCGAAGATATCCCAGCTGAATTGCACATACTGAGTTGCACTACACAAATGGTGGAGGTCGATTTTAGGCGTGATAATATCGTAAGGTAAATGGCTCTAGGGTATTGCGAATAGTCAGCAACATTTTGTGTTCATGGCAACTCTCACTCCGCCTTAAGCCCGTCTTTGGGCTTCGCTCCCAACCTCTGACCCTTACCGACGCCAAGCACCTTGCGGCGCATGCGCATCATATGCGAATACATGACCCACAGCCCTGCGAGAACCAGGAGTTAGCGACCAAATGCAAAATGACATGCACAACTCACCAGGCGCCCAAATTGCCACTAAACCTGCCTTGACACAGTCCTCAGCGCTCCACACCACCCACTTGCCACCACTCCACTCCGAAATGGTGCTCAACATGACCAGGGCCTCACTTCCTGCGCCGATGGGGTACAGCACATAAAATGTGGAATAGCGTATCCATGTGAGCCACGAAGGCACGCCGCAACCTGCAAGCGAGAGCGCGTAGTATGCGTAGCGTGGCACTTCGGTCAGAGCCCAGGCAAGAATCATAGTAGTATAGACCGGGCTCGAGTGGGTGTGGGGAAAGCGCTCGACGATTCCCCAGACCAGGACGAGGCGCGAGGAGACCTGGACGACAGTTGTCGGGAGCGGGGAGCGCACAAACCCAAGGAGAACATGCAAGACTTCAAGGGCGGCGAGCGACTGCACAGGTGCAAGGGCGGAGAACGTGGATTTGTATGTTGCAGGAACATATGGACGTAAGAAATATGCGAGAGTGGTGGAGAAAAGGTTCGTTGTTTTAGGCTGGGGTGTTAAAAATGCTACGATTGAAGTCGGCACGTATGAAGCAAGTGGTTTGAAGAAGTCGTATGCTGAACTTGAGACACCTTGACCTCTGAATACGGCAAGAGCGAGGTAAATGACATAGGCCCATCCTGCTGCAGATAATGCATTGAACACAATTAAATAGAATCGCACAGCAAGAGAGGGTCCTGTAAACCAAATCCCGAGGTGAATTTGTAAGTTTCAAGTTTATTGTCGTGTTACTTACCTCGTGAGCGGGCACTTGGCAATTTGTGGTCGTTACTTGGCATGTTGGATCCTGGTCGTTGCAATTGGAAGGCTCACTGATGGGCAATACACCTACGGTCCGAGCTGGTAAGGATAACGGTTGTCCCTCTAGCTTTACAGTCGTTAGTCAGGTATGTTCGAACTTCGAACTTCGCTTGCAAGTTGGACCGTGTTGTGCCCTTTGGCACGTGACCCCCTATTCGTATAATTAGTTGATCGACATCCAATCTGAAATTTGAAAGCTGTCACTGTCGGTGCACTTGGTGTTGTAACTTGTATCGAACAAATGGGAGACTTAAAGCTAAAGCGCTAAAGAGTTATCATGATGTGCCTTTGCTTATCACGGAGCTTGCACGAAGCAAACCCAAGTTATGTAAAGCATTCATCCGAAAAGGTTCTAATGCATGATTGTTCACTTAGAGGATCATACAACGGCATTCATCTCTGAGCTACTGACGTGGTTCTGTCTGGCTGTGCACTGGTAGTGTGGCCGCACAGCAGCCTCGTGTCCTCCTGCAAGCACTGGACGGCAAGCGCCTACTCGTCTTTTCAACTGCATTCCACAACCATCCAGCGAGCAAAATAGTTTGAAACATTCATTCGTCCATCCCATCTTCATCACGCCTCACACTCTGCCAGCTTGATCGTTCCGCAACCCAAGTCTTATCACAACTGACAAGCTTCAATTCAAATCTTCGTACGTCGTCCCTCTAGAAAACTACAGCTCAGATTATTTCTAAACACACCCTCGAACCCAGCTAGTACTTTCAGTTGGTTCATTGCATCTCGCCACATATCACAACTTTCATCAATGAGCGACAATCGATGTCAGTACTTCCATCTCTTATCTCTCGCATGCTCTCTAACCTCTTTGACAGTTCTTGAAGAAACATGGGCGAGGTTGGCCCAGGTCGCTGTCAAGGGTGCTCAATATAACTCCCGTGAACGTCAACCCCACCCGAAATGTTTGGATGGGACTCGGGTTGATCTCCTCAAATACATCCACGGATTCCTGGACAACACAGAGAATAATCAACTCATTTGGCTGCATGGCACGGCTGGTGTCGGAAAGTCTGCCGTCGCGTTTACAGTTGCTGAAAAGATGAGAGATCTAAAAGTGACAGAAGAGACGACGGTCGAAAAGCGGCTAGCGGGAACATTCTTTTTCTCGCGCAAGCACACAAACCGCTGCACAGCTGGATATTTCTTTGCGACGCTTGTTTACCAGCTTGCCACCAACTTTTCAAGTATCCAGCAGGATGTGAACAGAGCAATCCGCAACAACCCTGCCCTACTAGACCCAGACACGCCTCTCTGCGACCAGATGGAGGCATTATTTCTCCAACCCCTCCGGAAACTTCGACTGAGATTGCGCGGATGTAAGCCTTTGTCGTTTGTGGTCGATGCGCTTGATGAATGCATGTCTGAACCCGAGCTTACCGATCTCATCCTTTCCCTCGCACGGGCTCTTCGTGAGCCTGATCTTCCCGCGACCCACATTCTGCTCACGAGTCGCTCGGAATCTCATATTTGTAAAGCCTTTCAGAACGAAGAGGTGCGCCCGCTGGTGTCCGAGATACCAGTGAAAACTTCTGGGGAGGGTGTTGCTACCATCATCTCGCTAGACGGTGCTGATGTCGACAACGACATCTATATATTTTTGCAGCATTCATTCGGAGAGCTGCAATGCCGCCATCCCGATTTCCCACAGCCATCGGGGAGTGACCTTGCGAAGCTGGCAAGTCGAGCTGGCAGACGTTTCATCGTGGCGTCCACGATGATGAAGTTTATTGTCGACGATGGACACAAGGATCCTCGCGATCGGTTACAGCTGATGCTCGAACTGACGAGCGAGCTGCTAGCAGGAACGGAGGTGTACAAGTTGTACGATTGTATCCTCTCCACATGTGCCGATCCCAAGCGGGCATATCTTCACTTGTCGATTGTCGCTGCACTTGCGGACCCTCTGCCGCTGTCACAAATCTCGAAATTTCTTGGCCCAGGTCAGGGCTGTGATGCCGAGACGACGCTAGTGCAGCTACGGTCTGTCATGGATATTCCTACCGACACCAGTCTCCCCGTGAATATCTACCACTCATCCGTTCGCGACTACGTGTCCGACCCCTCGAACTGCAGCCTCCTTCAAGTACGCGAACACGATATGCCATCACCGCACGCCCTACTCGCTGATTCCTCTCTCCGCTTGCTGAAAGCGATTCCAAAAAGCACGGCTCTCTTGGATGCACTCTCAGAACTGAAGAAGCAAAGTAAAGCCATGCAACCTGAGGACCCCCATAGGTTAAAAGACTCATTAGCGTTCCTCGTTCAGCCGCCAGAGCCACTGTCATCTGTCGTCTGTATGATGTGGCTTCGAGGAGATCATACTTCAGATTTACAATCTTGGCTGGGGACTGTTGACGGGTTTGCCTGGCTGCAGACCTGGGGAGGACGAAAGTGGCTGCAGGCCCAGGAAGGACAAGACTGGCTGCGGGCCCAGGGAGGAAGAGAGTGGCTGCAGACCCGGGAAGGACGAGAGTGGCTGCAGACCCAGGAAGGATGGGACTGGCTGCAGAGCCAGGAAGGACGAGACTGGCTGTGGAGCCAGGGAACACGGGACCGGCTGCGAACCCAGGGAGGACGAGACCGGCTGCAGACCCAGGGAGGACGAGACCGGCTGCAGACCCAGGAAGGACGAGACTGGCTGCAGACCCAGGAAGGACGAGACTGGCTGCAAGCCTGGGAAGGAGGGGAGTGGCTGCAGACCCAGAAAGGACGAGACTGGCTGCAGATCCAGGGAGGACGAAACTGGCTGCAGACCCAGGGAGCACGAGGCTGGCTGCAGACCCAGGAAGGACGAGACTGGCTACAGACCTGGGACGCACGAGGCTGGCTGCAGACCTGGGAAGGACGAGACTGGCTGCAGACCCAGGGAGGACGAGACTGGCTGCAGACCCAGGGAGGACGAGACTGGCTGCAGACCCAGGAAGGACGAGACTGGCTGCAGACACAGGAAGGAAGAGACTGGCTGCAGACACAGGAAGGACGAGACTGGCTGCAGACACAGGAAGGACGAAAGTGGCTGCAGACCCAGGAAGGACGAAAGTGGCTGCAGACCCAGGCAGGACGAGAGTGGCTACAGACTCAGGGAGGGCGAGAGTGGTTGCAGACCTGGGCAGGACAAGACTGGCTGCAGACCCAGACAGGACGAGAGTGGCTGCAGACCTGGGCAGGACAAGACTGGCTGCAGACCCAGGCAGGACAAGACTGGCTGTCGGCCCGGAAAGGACGAGACTGGCTGCTGACCGGAGAAGGACGAGACTGGCTGCAGACCCGAGAAGGACGAGACTGGCTGCAGACCCAGGCAGGACCAGAGTGGCTGCAGACCCAGGAAGGACGAGACTGGCTGCAGACCCAGGGAGGACGAGACTGGCTGCAGACCCAGGGAGGACGAGACTGGCTGCAGACCTGGGAAGGACGAGACTGGCTGCGGACCCAGGGAGGACGGGACTGGCTGCAGACCCAGGGAGGACGGGACTGGCTGCAGACCCAGGGAGGACGAGACTGGCTGCAGACGCAGGAAGGAGGGGAGTGGCTGCAGACCCAGGGAGGACGAGACTGGCTGCAGACTCAGGGCGGACGAGATTGGCTGCAGACCCAGGGAGGACGAGATTGGTTTCTGACCCAGGGAGGACAAGAATGGCTGCAGACCCAGGGAGGACAAGAGTGGCTGCAGACCCAGGCAGGACGACAGTGGCTGCAAACCCTGGCAGGACGAGAGTGGCTGTCGACCCGAGAAGGACAAGGGTGGCTGCTGGCCCGAGAAGGACGAGACTGGTTGCAGACCCAGGCAGGACGAGACTGGCTGCAGACCCGGGGAGGACGAGACTGGCTGCAGACCCAGGGAGGACGAGACTGGCTGCAGACTCAGGAAGGACGAGACTGGGTTGCAGACTCAGGGAGGACGAGACTGGGTGCAAGACTCAGGGAGTACGAGACTGGCTGCGTACCCAGGGAGGACGAGACTGGCTACGCACCCCGTATGGGCGCGACTGGGTGCAGACTCCCCATGGCCAAGCGTGGCAATCCACTCCTGCGGCCTCCGTCTGGGTGACAATAGAAGAATTCTCGAGGACATGGGAAGCAATCAAGGAGTATGTCGTTATCAGCGATGTGCCTTTACTGCCGGCTTTTCGAGTAATCCAGAAGTTCAAGACCTTGCCAGATTTCTTGATGTTTCCGGTTTTCCTGGGATTAAGACACCAGCGTCATTTCACTCCTGCATTACCAGAAGGTCTTCTTGTACCAGACAGGGAGATAATTCATGATATGAATGTCTTCAAGAGTTTCGCAAATGAAGCACTGCAACGCAGTCGAACAGCTTCCGACGCTCTCAAGTACGCCTGTCACAACTGGGCCGTACATCTTTCGCGTGCTCCCCGTCCATGGGATGACACGCTCAATCACATATTCCAGGCTTTTTGGAATGATCATACTATATCCTGGCTGGAAATGGAGTGGTGTTTGAAGGGTCTACTGCCTTGCCTTGATATTCTATCCGAAGGGCAGAAACTTGTAAAGGTACGCATTTTTCTGATAATTCTCGATCCACCTACCTAACAAGCTGATATTGCCTTGTTTCATGTGTTTTTACTTGATTTCATGACACGCCTTGTAATTCTCTCTCCTGCTCAGTTTGAACCCGTTATCACGCAGCCTAATAAAGGGCTGTCAGCCATCGATCCTGATTTCCACCACTCGACAACGGAAGCTTCGGTACCCGCGTCTACCCCTGAAATGTCAACCAGAGGACCGTCACTCCAGCAACTATGCTTCTCACGAAAGAACTTGTCGTTACCTCACATGTGAGGTCTGTTCCTACTCCAGGCCCATCAGCTCAACCTTCCCCCTCTACTTCCCCTCTTATACCACCCTTACCTCCCGTCCCTTCTCTGAGGCCCAACACTGCTGTATTTCATATTGGCACATCCAGGAAGCGCATGTTAGATGAATTTCTAATCAACAGCGATGACCAGCTCGAATCGGACACCCCCGGCCCATCAAAACGTTGGAAATGAGTTGAGTAGCGTTTGTGACGCAAGATTGACAAGAGCGCAGTATGCTGTGAGTGTTTACATGATGTAGTTCGCCGCTTGTTAACAAAATGTTGTCTCTAAGTGCATGCAACCGTTTTATAGTTTAATAGAGACCTCTATTGAAAGTTTTTGGGCTTCTTGAGTAGTGACCACGTTCCAAAATCCTGTTCACACTGCCAGGTCGGTCCACGAGAGCATGACTACGTTTCTGGTCTAAACAGAACTGTCTGAGACTGGGACAGTGAGCATTAGAGCTCAATGATTTAATTTAATCTTTGCTTCGTGCAAGCGCCGTGATCAAGTATTTGCTGTATTATGGTTAACAACGTTGACAATAAATACAAGCGAATATAGCAGTGTAAGGGAATCAATAAACAAAGGCACATAACTCGTTAACTTTCTGCGAATTATCAGAGCCTCATCCGGAGGCTGGAATATTAGTGATCCCTTGTGGATGAAGGAGTCCAATTATAGCCTGGTGTTCCATGTAGTACATCACGGATGGAATAAATAAAAACATGAAATAATCGCGGAAAGCTCAGCTCGATGCAAGAAGCATTTTCCGAGGGTCTTCGATGTAGTCTCGGACCTTCACTATAAATGGCGCATCAACGCATCATATAACGGTCACGTGAGATAGAATGGTGGAGAGAGTACGAACCTAGGAAGGTGACTGCCTCCCGGCCATCGAGTAGTCTGTGGTCATAGGTGAGTGCGACGACCATGATGGGTCGGATGACGATCTGGCCGTTTACAACTACAGGTTTGTCCTTGATCGCGTGCATGCCGAGCACAGCAGACTGTGGCAGGTTGATGATGGGCGTTCCGTACAATGAGCCAAAGACACCACCATTGGAACTAAGCGCACGAAATTAGTATTTGGTTTATATTGAGAATCAATGAAGCTCACATGGTGAAGGTGTCTCCTGCCATGTCCTCGAGAGTCAATTTACCATCCCTGGCCTGAAGACAATAGGTAAGCTCCAGGAGAATGCAATCTATACAGCGCTTGCCTTGTTTCCGAGGGCAGCAATCTCCTTCTCGATCTCAACAAAGCCCGTGTCCCTCAACATTCCTCACCACTGGGGTGACCAAGCCCTTGGGCGTCGCGACAGCGACGCTCAGGTCAACGAAATCATAGTAGACGATCTCGTCACCCTCGATGGACGCATTTGCAGCAGGAATCTCCTTCAGTGCCAGAGCGCACGCATGAGCGAACGCGCTCATAAAGCCGAGTTTGACATCATGTTCTTTGAGCACTTCGTCCTTGTACTTCTTCCGCATCTCCATGAGAGAGGACATGTCGATCTCATTGAAGGTCGTGAGCGAAGCGACAGCGTTTTACGATTCCTTCAAACGCTCGGCAATGCGCAGGCACATTCGGTTCATCTTAACCTAAAGGACGAAGCGCGTCAACATTACCACATACCCTTGTCTCGCCCCGATTGCCGGGGGCCTTCGGCGCAGAAATAAGTGCTTTAGACTTGTCCTCTTTTGGCTTTGAATCCTGCTTCTTCACCTCCTTCTTGGACTCTTTGGGTCCTTCTGGAGGGCTCTGCTTGTCAGCAGCTGATGGTGTGCGCGGCTTTGGTGTCGTCTTGTCCAGTTGCTGGTCCCTAGGTTCTTCAGGATCTGTCTTCGACTCCTCAGGAGCAGCAGATGCTAGAGCCATGTGAAAATGTGATGTATCACGTAAGTTACCACCACCTTCGCCAGGTTCAATTATGAAGAGGTCCTGGCCGACGCTGACGGTGTCTTCCTCCTTTGCAAGCAACTCCACAATCTTCCCTGCTGAAAGCGCATTGACACTAACGTCAATCTAACGTGAGGGAGGATTAGTGTTTTCAGAGGCGGCAATAAACTGATACACACCTTATCCGTCTCAATGGTTGCAACCTCATCAGCCTCGACGGTGTGCCCAACCTGTTTTGACCATGATCGAAGTGTACCCTCAGAGATGGACTCGGCCATCTGTGGGACCTTTACGGTCTTGGAATGGAACTGTGCACGTCTGATATGCGTGTCGGCGACTTTCCTGTACATGCAAGAGAGCAGCCGTTCGTTAGCGATGTTAACAGTAGAAAAAAATCAGAGAACATGCGCCATCCTTTCGACAATGATACAGCAGTGTATTGAGCACTTCTGCTAGCGAAAAACGACTGCGAGCGACAGCGGTAACTTGTTTCGATATCATTTCTATGAGTTAAGAGACACTAGAAACTATACCTAAATAATAGAGGCAGACAACACTTCTACACTGTGCTAGACGATGAGTACGGAATAAATTGGGTAGACGCTGCTAGTGATGATAACAATACGTGACAGCTCGCTTACTATAAGTAGGTTGCCATGAACCTGGCAGGCCAATTGCAGACACAGCGTCACGGTAGTTCATGCCCCTCATAAGCAATATTAATTGGGGATCGTTATTCGTCGTGTTTGTATGTTTGGACTTGTTGGGAATGGAAGCTGTTGTCAAATAATAGACAACAACAATGTTAGACTGTCTTTTCCCACTGGACAGGGGCATTGTCTAAGCTATGACGACGTCCTTAAGAACAATGTCTCATGCTTACAAGTAGTGTGCCTGTCAAAATCGGGCTGTCCATCTCTCGCAAGATCCGAATCCATATGAGATGACAAGGCCCTATAGAATTGCCATCGCCCTCCCAGATTCGAAAGGCAGTGTTGACGCGGACGATTGTTTGAGCGGTCTGCAATCTTGCTTCGTTGTTTTGTCTGAAGGCAAAAATTTGCCCAGGTATGTGTACTTTCGCTGAACATCCCACCATGTTCAAGTGATACTGCATTACATTAGATTCCAGATTTCTCTTGTCTTGGGCCTGGACTTGTTATTGTGCAGCCCCAATAAAGCACTGCCAGTCATTAGTTCCGACTCCGAAATGTCACACTGGACTTCACACCTGCAGACTTGCCAGATTATCTGAAACTCGTCCTAATCATATGTATCAAGTATACTAGGTCACTTAAAAGCGAGGTTTACGTGTTATACGCCCTCTTTCCGCTCGGCCGTAAACAACACGTCGGCGCATTGCATCTCGGATCTATGGCGTTATATCTGCACATTTATTATTTGCGCGTTCCGCGGCTTGCGCGCTGCGCGTTTTAGTCAATCCAGAGTGGGCGCGTTGTAACCAAGAGGTTCCGCATTCCCGCACTGCGCGTTTTTGCCAATCCAGAGCTGGCGCGTTTTCATTGGACTCAAAACTCAACTTGAAGTTGCCGCCATGATAATTATGATCTCTACTTTCCTTCAAGCAATTTGAGACTCGGACCACTGCAGTATAGTATTTGTACTGGTACAAACATGAGTAAAACTAACATGAGTACTAGTAAGACTATGGCGAAGGAGGCTCAGGCTCGAAAACCAGTTTCTCTACTAGGAAGCTGCAAGTCTCAGAAACAAATTGTTCGGCGTGCTTGAATGCCGCTCCCTGATCGAGAATCTTGAACATGAGGTCTTTGCATCCTTCACTGACGCGTCCAAACTGCAGTTCCTTGAAGCGTTTGACGGCGTCGTCGTACAGCTGTGGATTCCTACCATCAAGAAGAAAACGGCCCATACCATTCCACCAAATTGCGTGCCAGTCCTTGTTGCAACCAGTTGGGTCTTGACACTCATTCGAGTGCATCAAGATCTTCAGTTCCTCCGCAGCTATGATCCGGCGGTGACTATCAAGCGCAGCCTGAACATAAACTACATTCAAAAAAACTTTGTCGCCCATCAACTCCTGGTGGGCATGAGTGAGCTCAGTAATTGGGGTTTCTGCCAGTTGCTGGAAAGCATATGGAAAGATGGAGCGGATGTGGTATTTGATGGCGAGGTTGATTAACTTAGCTGGGTGGAAACAGTAATGTGCAGAAGATATGCGGGAAATAACGAATTCGCGTGCATGGGAGCATTGATACATTCGCAGAAATGGAGAAATTTCGAGAGTTCATCAATGCTATGAGATCCGGTACGCATTCTACCATGACAAATGGTTCAGTTACTGACTAAAAACATAAAATATCAACATACCTTCCAAACGTGAATTCAAGGAACAACTCAAACGTCTCCCGAGATATTCCGTTAAGGTGAATTGGTTTATCATCACACATGCCATCTACTTCTGGTTGCCTAGAATTCTCCATGGTAGAAAACATATCATGAAAGACATTGGAAGACGCGGATAAGATTGAACTGCAGAGTTTGTATAGTGTATTCTCTACCTGTCAATGGAAAGTTTTCAAATTAGTATGATAATTTGATAGATGAATAAAACTCACCTGGAAGATGTGGCTGGACGCATTAAAGTAATAGATTGGGTGTCGAGTTGGTACAACAGACTCTGTCGACATATTAGCAGGACGTTGAAATTAGACGAAGGCAGTCAAACTATAGTTTGACTGCCTATGTTTGTGACCGCTGACCATGTTTCTCACGGGTTTGATACATTGTCATTGTACGCTACTCTATCATTCTATTGAATGCTCTAAATCTCATTTCTGCAGTGATTGTAATGCCTATACCACCACAGGCGTTTCCGCCATTTCCATCTCGCATGCCAACTCAAGCTCCATGGTCAGCAAATTTTCTTACGGCTCATGATACATTGTCAGATATCTACCGACGTGCCTATCGTATTCTGCATCAAGAAGACGCTGACCCCCTTCAACTTACGTTTCACTTAGAGGCTGTATCTGGAGACGCTATACCCCTGCTTCAAGCCCTTGCACATGACCCGCAGGGACATGAGATGCATGATTGGCTGACTTGTGCAGCAACCTCGCTAGGAGATCTCTCTGTTCAATTGTCGTCGTTTCGACACAATACTCGAAATTCGTGAGTCGTATTATCTCATTTTGAATGATTGTTGACTATGCGTGAATCCCAGAATGGACACCAACGTTGCGTTTCCAGAACCAGTCTCACTGCTGCATACAGGTCGTCCAGGCCGTCCAAAAAAATTCATCGACATTGCGTTCCTTTCTGAAGCGGTCTCGAATTCACGTCAAATTAGACTTACGGAACTTGCCAAAACGCTAGGAGTCCACAGAAACACGCTGCGACTCTATATGAAGCGCCATGGAGTTGAAAGAAAGTACTCCACTCTTACCAATACTGATCTTGATCTCCTCATCAAGGAGTTCAAGAAAAAGCGACCCGATTCAGGTATCCGGTACATTGTTGGGTATCTTCGCAGACATGGTCTCCGGGTGCAACATCGACGAGTAGTAGAGTCGCTTCGCAGGGTTGACGGCTTAGGCCAAGTCCTGCGAGATCGACAGGTCAAACGTCGACGGAAATACCATGTGAAGCGCCCCAATGCGTTATGGCATGTAGATGGCCACCATAAGTTAATTCAATGGGGGATCGTGATTCATGGCTTTATTGACGGGTTTTGTAGAACGGTGCGATGTGTTTTTTAACGCATTTGCGTTGATTACTGACTCTAATTTATATGTCTATTAGATAACGGGACTGAGAGCAAGTAACGACAATCGCTCCAGCACAGTTTTGGAACTGTTCATTCACGCAATGCAAAACTTCGGAACACCTTCTCGTGTGCGAGGCGATCGTGGAGGAGAGAACCTCGATGTTGCAACATATATGATAATGCGGAATGGACCACGTCGTGCGTCCTTCATGTGGGGATCGTGAGTCGTAATGTGTTTGTTCTGCAGCTTTGTGTTAGGTACTAATTCTGGACAAGTTCTACACGGAATTCGTGGATCGAGCGTCTATGGGTTGAAGTTGGCACGCAGTTTGCTAGGAGGTGGAGAGCATTTTTCACTCGACTTGAAAACCATCACGGGCTCAACCCTCACAGCCCTAGTCATATCTGGTTGCTCCAGACTCTGTTCCTCGATGAAATCAATCAAGATTGTTCGGATTTCTGGGCGGAATGGAACTGTCATCCGATACGTGGTCCTGATACAAATGATAAGAGCCCTAAGGTAAATGCGTCGTTTTACATTTATGTGACCCTGACAAATTATCTCATTGTGACCCAGGATTTACGTTTTTTAGGTCAAATGCAGTTTGGCGTGTATCGAGACGACTGTGAAGGAGTCCACCCTGACGTGATTGAAGAACACTACGGGGTACATGGCCCTACTACGACTCGACGACAACATCAGAGTGGAGCGGGGCATCCAATTGACGAAGAAGAAAGTGATAATGAAGAGGAGCCTCTACATATGGTACAGACTATCAATGATCAACAACGACATCATATCCACCACGAAGCTATCAGCGTTCCATCGCAAATCGATCCTTTCATCAACGATGAACACGCCAGCAATTCTCTGCCACCCTTATTGAAGTCATAGCCGAGGATATAACACCGTGCGACTGCAGGCTAGCAGCAAATGAGTGGGAAGGTGATGAGTATCCGATCTTCGAGGCTATCCCTGTTGGCCGACGAGGGTCGAAAGAACTACATGTGTCTCTCGCTGAACCGAGCTGGTTCAACCGGGCAAGGCTATGGTGTCAGGCGTTACTAGTGTTGTCATACTTTTTAGCGGCTGGGCAAGAGTAACTTAAACTTATGAGAGTCGTAGTAGTTATTACTCTTGAAATACTTACTCGGACAATACGTCAACCAGAAGGCAGGCAGAATGTCATAGGTTTTAAACTTTAAATATAAACCGCACTATCTAGTACCTGTTAACCATCCTCTTCAGGTCCGAGTCGTTTCTGTCTCTTGTCTCCTCTTCTGTGTGAAGTCTTTCTCTACCTTCTCCCACTAGTGCTATTGCTCTGCATGGATTCCGAGAGCAACGCTATGGATCGGGAGCACTTCTGTAGAGGTTCCAAATCTGACAGTCAAGTGTGCGGCTGCGAGGAATTCTTTGCTCGGTCGCAGGATGAAGGCCACTGTGTGGAGTGTGGTCACGGTCGCAGCAAACACCCTCGCAAGGCATCGACTCGGAGTGGCAAACCACTGGAAGTCCAAGAGGATGAACAGCCTCACCGACTTGGAAATCCCTCAGCTGTCGTCAAGAATATTTTTGACCGAATCGCTAGTGGTGGCAAAAGCATCAATGAAAAGTTGTCCACCACCAAGCGACTCACTGAAGCCGGCATACCACTCGCCAATGCCCGAGAGGAAGCCTTATCAACTCTTTCTTCCACCCGACTTGCTGGTTACAGTAAACTGGCTAAGGGCCCAGTGTCGTTGGCTGGCTTGCGAAAGGTACGGGATCATCGGCTAGTGCATGAAGATTAGTACTGAAGTTGCTTCTAGGATCGCAAGGATACTATGAGTGGCTCACTGCAACCTAGTAAAATTGGAAGCCAAGCACGCAGGAGCACTACGTCTAACCTTTCCATGACCAGAGCTAACACTTTTTGTGTCGCATCAATTGCTCTATTGACTTGTGGTGTCGATGTTAGTCAAAGACAATTAATAGTCTACTAAACCCACTGATTCATAGCATTTTCCAGAGAAACGGTCTCATCAGAGTGCCTAAGGCCCCAAGCAAGAATGGCCGAAATGAAATACAGGCTATGAAGAACCGGGGCTGTTACCTTGACCGGTGAAGGATCTTCAACTCAGCTGAGGGTGCAGCTGATATAATTGTTGAAGGGAGGAAAATATGAGTGCGATATGTTCGTCCCTTAGGGGAAGCGGAGAAAGCAAATATCCACTGGTCAACTCTAGGGGGAATGCGCAAAGCGCGTGATAAGGCGAAAGCGTGGGAACAAAGGCGCTATAGGCGCGCGAAGCGCGGGAAAGTCGCGCGTCGAAAAGCGGAACTGGGTGAAAGCGGTATGCGAGCGATAGTGAGATGTTAAGACGTGCACTGAGATGCTGATAAGACAACTGATGCGGATATGGCCACTAGAGCTAACTGCTACTAGGGCTTGCGATGATTTATTCAAAACATAATAAAAACTCGGAGATGGTGACTGTCTATCATGATGGTGGTCCGTGGTAATGTGTGTTGTGTTAAGTAAAAAATGTGTAATGAAAAATGTGTACCAAGTGAAAATAAACATGGTACGATGTTGAAATCAATGATAAATGGAGAAATGCATACCTGGGAACTTGGTTGGACATGGGAAAACACAGTGGGAAGTCAGGCGCCCTATAGCGCTTAGGCGCGGGAAAATTCGCCTAAAGTGCGCGCAAGTCGCGCAAGTGTCGCCTATGTCGCGGAAGTGTCGCCTAAGTCGCGCGCGTCGCGCGAACGTCGCGTTTATCGCGCTAGTGTCGCGTTGCATGCATAGTATTGTAGACTCGACCTACAGTGCAATATATGCCATTGTGAGGCTACTCAGGATCGAGTCTCTACACCGGCCTGAGCAATTTATCATCGATAGTGGATGGTCCTATCACAAGATCACCAGCCAGTTACAAAGCTGGTTTCCTAAGGTATTTGATTATCTGGATATCCCAGTTGAGAAGCGACCATCAGCGCCATCACGATCATTAGCACGGCCGACACAAGAAGAGAAGCCTATTTGGCGACTCCTTAACACATCAGCAAACTAGCAAAACCTTGTACAGATTTGTACAGATTTGTACAAACAGCACAATCCTACAGCTAAGTGCCCTCTTTACAATATTGTCACAAAGGCTTACAATCCATACACAAAGGCACAATATTGACAGATTGGACAGACTAGACAGATTGGACAGACTAGACAATGTAGACAAACCGGACAGTGTAGACAAACCAGACATTGTAGGCAGATTGGACATTGTAGGCAGACTGGACATTGCAAGCAGACTAGATTATTGTAGACAGATCAAACATGTTGTGCAAACGACATTGTAACGGCGCAAAAAAATATACTAAATGATGATATTGATATCATCACTGCCCGCTGCACTGTCCCAGTCATTGCGAAGTTCACCCATCATCCCCTCCTCGGCCCATTCCTTCAGCATCTCTTCAAGCTCCGCGCGACGTTCGGGAATGGTCATCAATTTGTCGACAGACTTTTGCAGCAAGTTGAAGTCGGCCCTGCACGTATCAGCAGTAAGGTCAGGCACCTTGTCAGTACCACTGTCGCGGAAGCCGGTGAGAACACCCTTCGTCTGTAAAACATTGATCAGCGAGGAATATAAAATTGATTAAATCAAAGCCTACAACTGCGGCCACCAGAATAAGGCCATTGACAGGAATTCCGTCTTGAAATTCGTCAGTTACCTTGAGCGCTTTTTTACCGTTACCGTAGTAAAAACTGAGGCAGGCTTCCTTGAGAACCTGCGACACAAAATTGGTATATTTTCCCTGTAAACGTCAATAATGAATTGTCGCGCACCACGAGGTTGCCACTGACCTCAGAAGAGTCGGGAAGCCGAAGATATTCACCGGTCTTGAGGAGCTTAGCCACTGCTGCACTGACGCGCTCCTTGTGCACTGAGTTGCCCTTCGAGAATATGCCGTATGATTGCTTCGCAATAGATATTACAATTTTCTTGAGTTCCGTGCGAAAGGTGAACAGGTCGTCACAAAGCTGTTGAATCATCAGCGAAGTTCGTGTTTGGGCGCTGTACTTACTAGTCGCGACATCGGTACTTTATACTCTGGGAAATAACCTTCGCAAGGACATCAGATTGGAGCGACTTCTGACGGTGCAGGGCAACTTACCTTTGTCAAGCTTCACCTTCTTCGTGTGGTATGTCCATAATACAGCACCCAAAACCTCTTGTGCCAGTATTACCCGCTTCCTGATGAACTGGAAGAGGATGCAATAAAATTGCCTGCAACCGCATTTCCAACTTTGCTGCCTGCAGGAAGGCCTGCCAAGATGCTGGATAGAAGCCGAGCTTCGAGGGGTTAGCTTGTTGGTTGGCGCACCGCGCACCGCCTCCAGATTTGCTGCGTTGAACAGGTGAGGGACTTCGAGAGTGAGATCGGCTTGAACTAGGAGCGGGAGAAGGTGTTCGATCTGGCTGAGCAGAATGCCTGGGCAGAGACTGTGACGAAGACCGTCCACGAGAGGAGGGCAGTTTGCTGGAAGAAACCATAGACTGAGTTGGAGAGCGCCGACGAGGAGACAGTTTGCGAAAGGAGGAAGGACGAGGGGACTTTGAACGAGAAACAGAGAAGTGTGCAGGTGGACGCCCCGGCCGCACACGGGTCGATGCAGTTTTTTTCAGATGGTACTCTGTGAGGCGCGCGTCCAGGGGCCAAGCGCCCAGAAGAGGACGAAGTGCGTACTCGTTCGAGGGAGGGGCGACGAGATCCCTAATACAACGAATTAAAAAACAACAAACCCAGGAGAGGAAGAAGTGCGTACTTGTTCGAGGGAGGGG